>NW_020455516.1:732145-809795 GCF_003342845.1 Nothoprocta perdicaria
TTTTTTTTTTTTTTTTTTTTAAATGCCTGTCCTGCAGCTAAGGCTCCCGCATGGCTTTGCTAGCAAAGCACTGCAGCCATTTTATAGAGGCGCCAGCTAGTGTGTTTTCATGAAGGGAGGCTGATGCACCCGGAGGCTGTAACGCACCCTGCAGAGCGGACGGGGRGGAACCGCAGCTGCTGGTGAGTAGATCGCGCCCTGCGCAGTTGTTTCACGTGGCGTGGTTGTTCACTTCACTTTCCTGTGTTTCAGCAGCCTGAGGGATGTCGGAGCTGACAGACAACGTTGTGATAAGAAATGGAAGTCTATAAGTGAAGATTGTCTTGGTTTGGTTTGATAAAGTTTCAACTTCAAAACAAGAAATATGTGTAGGGCTTTTTTTAAACTGTAATTAGTGTGTTTTTGTTGTTTCTCTCTGAATATTAAGTTTTTTGAGCTCTCCCCCCAGCTGGGATATACAAGCTTTATTTTTAATTTTTCAAGAAAAAAGAATATTCCTGTGTTTACAATCTCTGCACTCCACAATTTGGTGTTTGGAGTGCCTCACTGGCTAACAGCGAAGGATACAAGGCCCAGTTTTGGGGAAAGAAAAGGGTCTTGGCGTGCAGTGTTGTACGGGGCAGAGGGGAGATGAAGAGATGAACATGATCTTCATCTAGGGAGGGGAAAATACAGAAAATGCAGATACACTGTGAAGAAAGGTGTTTTGCCCCGAGCCTTTGGCTTCTCGGAGAACATCTGCCATAAAGCAATCCCTTAGTGAACTTGTTGGGTTTTGCCTGAGCTTAATTCTTTGCAGAAATATTTGCTACGGGGGCTGTTCTCCTTTGCTCTCTGTCACGTGTGGAAGAGAGGAGAAGCTGTGTGGGCCTGTTTGCAGTGAAAACCCTTTGAGGGCCAGATTGCTGCTGTCAGCGAGTGCATATTTACCCAGGACTGTGAATACTTGTCCGGGGGAATTGAGACTTGCCATGTAATTGAGCAGATGTTTAATATCAGTGTGGATTTAATTATTTTAAAGAGATTCTGTGAGCTGATGACCCAGAATTCTTCCTGCGAAGAAGTTGAAGCGATGGTAGAGCCGTGTAGAGAGTTGAACAAGACATGTTGGCTTAGACAGCTTGCTTGCAAATGTCAACATGAATGGCTCAACCAAATTTAGCCCAATGTTGCTGAACTTGCTGGATTTTTGTATAATGCAAACAAAAGAGCAAACCCTGCCAAAATCAGGCGATTATGACCGTATATACAACTGTGCAGGCTGTCAGCAGAGGGCATCCCTCTTGCTGGGATCTTTGGAGTCAAAGGCCAAAGCCCCCCCCTTCCTGGTAAATCCAAATAAGTGGCAGATCCAGAGGTTCTGTCACTTGGCTCCACTCTTGGATTTCCTAGCTATTCCAGTAGRAAGATATGTAGTCTTTGTAGTAAAACACTTTAGTGTGTAAAGATGGTCTTCTAAGTCTGGCACCAACTACTATCTATTTATGAGAAGATTTTTGTATTTTCTATGAGTTGTACCATTTATAAAACGTAAAGCTTAAGTTTAAAGTCGAATTTATTCATGTTGATGTGATTTTATGTAAAACTTTAAGAAGTGAAAAATAACTGCTAGGGTACCAAGAGCTGCCCGCCATAGTAATTGCTCTGTTATATCCCTGTATGATATCAGTTTTACTGTGTATTTTGTGGTTTTAAAATTATTTTTCAGTAAACCAAAATAAATGAGACTTGTGGCTTGTCAGAAGAAATAGTCTGGAACTGTGAGACTCTGCYGAGAGAGAGGGCTGTGGTCTTAAGAATGATGAATAAATGTGAAGACATCTCCAATCAACTGACCAAGCAAGTAACCAAGATCACTGAGGATGGAGGATGTGGATGGAACATCACCAGTGGCAGTGGCGTCGCTGTTTCACTGGATTGTGCGTATAGACGTTTCTGTGCCTTATTTGACAATACTTGAGTCTGTGCTTGTTTTGGTCCCTTTGTTGTATTGTATTGGTCTAGTATCAATTGTTTTCAATAAAATTCTATAAAGGAAAGAAATATTTTCATTTTGTGTTTGTTGAGAGTAAACGGGAGAAATTCTAACATGGCAGTTAAAAATAAAAGAAGCGGTGTTCAAGCTAGCAGAGATGCTTCTTTTGAAATGAATTATCTTTATTCAGTGGTTACTTGTTAGTCATGTTTTGTTCTGTTTGAATCGCGATTGAGTTATACACCTCGTGACAAATCTGGAGAGTAGCAAGTCAGAGTATCCACCAAGTGAAGCTTGAAGAAAAGAAAGAGCGATTATAATAAAACTGAACGGCCTGGGATTACACCCCTGAATGCTTCATCTAGTTTTGCCAGGATTCCCTTGGAGAAGGTCTTGCCTCTCAGTATCGTCCGGTCCTGGTGTCTGTGGTTGGGAAAGAGGTTCAGAAAGAAGGCWACTTGGTCTTCTCTGTGATATCTCTTGCTGAAGAGGAGAAGAGAGTGGAAGATAGAGCAGGAAAGATCTGTGAAGAGCAAGAGAAATCCTGGAGAATGTGTGCTGAAAGGAACCCAAGGCTGGAGTTTTCATTGTGGGGAGCTCACCAACCATTACTGGAGTTGATGGTTTTATGTCTTCATTTCTAGTGAGAGGGGTGTAAGTGGAAGCAAGCTTGTCCCCGATTTGGACTTGTCAACCAAGTCCCTTCTCTCAAATGCACAGAAGGATGCCTTTAGGTTAGGGGCTTAGTCTAGCGTATCTGTCTGAAATGTACGTAGATGATTCTAGAACTTGTAATCTACAACAGCTTGTTAATTGTGACGTGAAAATATAAATGTGTATTTTTGATTTCTTTGTTTTACTCTTTTGTACCAGTAGGCTACATAACTGTCTTTGGTCTTTTCTGGATCCAGGCTGCAATAGCGGGGAGCGCTTGTACTCTGTCTCTGAGAGCCAGGAGCCTGGGGTAGTTTTCTGCCAAGTCAGGTTTGAGGGACAGAAGAGTTGTACTGGACACATCCCAGTAGAAATCAGCCCATGTTACCTGGTGGGAGCAAGAAGGGAGAAAGCAGAAGATAAGTTGGTCAGCTCAAAACGTGAATCTGAAAATGAATTGTTCTGTTCCATGTTCAGTTACTGCATTTGATGTATTTATGTTTTGGAAGTGGCACTTGCAGAGCTAGTGATGAGGTTGCAATGCAGGGCTTAACATAATTATAAACAAAGCAAGGAGCTGCCGAGAGTGGTGGTCGTTGTTTTACGTGATTCTGTAGGCCTGCATGAAATGCAGAAGTTCAACAGGAGTTATTTTGCTTTAGTGGCTACTTGTTTGGAGTGGGAGATARTACTTAAACTCTACTTACAGATTCTCCTACCAGCCAGTTCTTGTTCCCTAAGAAAGTATCCAAGTCTTTCAGTAGCTCTGGTGCTTTGTTGGTGAGGATGTCATCAAACGCTTTTTTCTGGGGGAAGAACAGAACAGAGCCCCATGTAAATGCAAATGTGATTCTCGTTTTTTTCTTATTTATGAAAAAAATGTCCCACCCAGGGGAATGTGAGAAAGAGGATAATGGACTCCAAGTAAGTGTCAATAAAAGCAAGAGGAATTGGATAAAAAAATAAGATGACAACTGTTCTTTGAGCTAGTGCAGAAAGACCATGACGAGGCTTAGTCGCTAGCCAAGGTCGTTACCTCGCTATGAGCTAACGAAACATTGTGTCGTTACCTCATGATGTGAGGTACGCTGTGGCGTGGTWTACGCAGCTGGACTGGGCCCGCAAATGTGGTAACGGTCGCACAACTGCTCCATGGTAACAGTCACGCAACTGCTCCATGGGTTTGGAAATGGCTTGTTTGTAGAAGGAGTTAGTACCTCTCCTGTGGCCTTTTCTTAGTACCTCATGTGGCTTTTTTTTTAGTACCTCATGTGGCCTTTTCAGAGGGCCTTAAGCAACAGGGCTTTTCTCATTTTTATGCTGCTATGATTTATAACGTCAAGTCTTTCTAAAGACTTGAATGCCATAARTAATCTTAGGGCTGCCTACTGACACCCGAGGGAATGACAGGGCAACCGGGTTAAAAAAGTGTTTTCTCTGTAAGTGACTGCATTGGTGATGTCCTGTGGAAGTGGGGCGTGTAGCTCAGTTCTACTGTCCTGTCTCTTACAACATTCTCTCCCAAAGAGACTGATGAGTTTATGTAGGATCATTATGTTGGATCATTTCTACTCTTCAGTGCAGGATTGTTTAAAGTAAGGTAGCCTTTTACTCTTCGTGGACAATTTTACCCTCCTCCCCCCCCAAAAAAAAAGGTTCAACTGTGTACTTTGGARACACACTTTTTTCTTCTCCTCCATGTGTAAGCAATTGAGATGCCCAAAGGCCCTGCACCTGCTGGGGTTATTTAGTCAGGTATGTGGTGCAGCTGGGGCAGCTGCAGCTCATGGCTCTTTGACCTGAGCTTGGAGAAGGGTGTTTAGATTGAGGAAAAAAGATGACCTGTTTGAATGGAGGGCACCTTCAGCGTTTCAAACGGTGCAGCTTGGGATCAAATCTGTATGTCTGCAGAACCRTGTGAAGACCTCCTGCATCTTTCCACTGTCAGGTAAGGCTTTKGGGGAGAGTTTGGGGCAAAAAAGGTGAGTGTGGGGCGTGAACCAAGAGTTTCTGGGCAGGGTGCTCATATCCCCYTTATCTTGCTTATTTTTCTTCTTGTTCCTGGCTAGGTGTATGATGCCCCACGAAMATGTTCTCTCAAGGCTGGGTGTTCCTGTAATTGTTYGTGAGGTTTGGGCAAACCTTCTGACTCGGATGCTTTACTGGATGTAAATGTTTTAAGTCCTTAGGTGTCAGGACCTCAATCAGGCTGTGCTTGAACCGGCAGTTAGACGTTGCCACCACAAGGTGGTGGCAGTGGATCCGAAGAGGAGTAAGATGAAAAAAGCCTTGTTGAGAAAGGTAAGAAGGAGATATTCCCGTTGAGTTTTTTAGAGCATGTATGTTTTTGCCACTAGTTGACTCTGTTAATTAACATTTTGTAGTCAGTTTTCTGTAATAAAATACTCTTGTCTGGCTTAAACATATACAAGTATATGCAAGGGGGTTACACTGATTGTTACAGATTATTAAATCTTTCATATAAGATCCAGATTACTTTTTGAGGTCAGAAGTGATTAAAACTAATGTAATACTCGAGTGAACTCATGCATCACCCTCTTTGCTGAACAAATTAGATGACATTTTGCCAGTGGGGCCTCTGAGTCTGTAGGGTAGAAGAAAGGAAGGGCAGCAAAAATCGCCCAGAGTGTAAGATATGTACAGGACTGTGATTGGGCCGCAGGGCAGTCGGAGGAACGTGGCCACAAAGAGAGAGGTGCTATGTTGCTCCTTAGAGCACAAGACCTTCAGCGGACTCTCATGAAGGAGAAGCCATAGATACTCAGGTGTGCACTCATTGCTTGTGTGTTGTCCTTTTTAAAATGAGTGGTTCTCTTACCCTCACATCCTGGTTTTTCTCTGCCCAGGGGAACAAGGTCATGAAGTCGTCTATGGTGTCCACAATGGCATCAACTAGCGCCTGCTCCAGTGGCGTCCGGCCTGCCACACCTAGCAGCAGCAAACATGTAAGGGGACGTTAAAGACAGCACTAACAGGAATATTTGCTGCACCAAAGTTGAGCTTTTAGTTTTATGCCCATCTCAATACAAGTAGTGCCCTTAGCAGTATCCAGTGTAGGACATGGCATTTCTGTAGCCAGCCCTCGATGCTGGTAAGCAAACCACAAGTGCAGCAAGAAGCTGTTAGCCCATCGTTGTGCCTGAGAAAAGCATTCATAYGAACGCTGTCTCAGTGCTGTTGTTTTCTGTTACGCTGTTATTGTTAAGGTGGTATGTATTTTATTTGCTGAAGAGCATTAAAGGTGTGGGGCAGAACAGAGTGAAGAAGTTGTCAAATGCACATTACCTGCTTCTCTGGCAAGGTATCTTGCTATTGCCAGGCTTTGGTGAATGATAACTCCATCCACTTCCAGAATGGGGAGTTTACCAAATGGGATAGCTTGGAGGAAGGGGGAGAAAAATAAAATAAGTTAAATCCTATCGCAATTAAAGTTTATAATAATCACACTTGTGATACTCTCACAGAGAAAGCATTGTTACAAAACTACYTTGTCAAAATGCTGTAGGTCCGGATTAAAGTAAAACAACATAGCTAAGGAGAAAAGTGGGATAACGTTGCAAGCTGGCAGCTCTAGGGTAGAAACTAGGTATCCCATTTCTTAGTCTTGTGTTATAAAGACTAGATGTGCAGATGACATGAGGAGAATTTAGTTCTAGTGATACTGACTTTTCTCTAGATTCAACATGTGAGGAGGCTACCATAAATTTTGATTCTGATGACTAGCAGAAGGGAGAGAACTCAAAAAGGATTCAAAGTGCTTTACCACAGGGAGAAAGCATACAATGCTATTTCTTCTTAGAACCTGTAATAGAGTTGTTGCCCAGAGGACTCCCTGTCCATTGGGATCAAGAGAGCAGTAAGGCCACACGTGACTGTATCGCTGAGAATCCAGGGATGGAAAGACACATCCCTCATGTCAACTTGAAAAGCWCTCTGAGTATGACATGCTGAAAGCCTTGGTTCTGTACTGTGCATTAACAGTGCAGAGTGCCCTTAGTCCTCATACGTTTGAGACCACAGTGCTAGACACTAGTGTCAAGTGTCACCCTTTTGGCTCCTGTAAGACAGCGTTAACTCTCATGAAGTTCTGACTAGGTCAACATGACTACGCAAGTCTCTTTAGTAATAACTGCCAAAACGCAGTGATTGTGGTTCTAGTTAGGAAACAAAAATGGCATAATCTAGGAACTGAACGCATTGTTTTATGCTGCATTTACATATATGAGCAAAGAGCAGCATCTTTGCTTGACATTGCTTTTGTCTGTCAGAGCAAGGAAAATGATACGTGAGTTGTGTGTGTTCGCTTTGAGAGAGCATGAGAACTTTGATTTGAGAAAAGGGGGCAGAGCAATCTTTTTGGTATTTGAAGAAAACGTTTTGAAGGGTGCAGTAAAGGCAGTTTGATGTTGGTGTGGAAGAGCTAGCACGATTCCTAATGATCTGTTTCCCAGGGATCTGCTTATTGCTTGGTTCCTCTTATTGTTGCTCATCCACAGAGTTCTTTGAGATTCTGTTTACACCTTGAAAATGTAAGTAATGGCTATAATTTGTTTTCCCCTCACTGATGACCAAATTTTAAAAGAGGGAGAAACAAAACAAAACAAAAAAACATACCTTCAAGGCATTAGCACCCAATATTAATTTAGGAAGACCAAAATTTTTAATCATGTGAGTCAAGTATCTTTTTACTCTTCGGCAAATGTTTTTTTWWAAAAAATCTTAAAAAGAAACTCTCTAATTTTTTTTTTTATACTGATAGTATGAGCAGAGAGTGGCCCTGCTGCAACTTCTGTAGAAACATTGACTGATGCCCATTTTTCAAGCATGGATCAAAACGCAGCTGGGCCATCTACTCAAAGACCAAGTTTCAAACAGAAAACAATCTGTCTGTAAATGAGTTTAAGCATCGCTACTTTTCCACTTGTGGGTTTGGCTCTCATGGCTTGTTTTGAGCCTCTTCTGCTATTTTTGGCCCTGTCTCTACTACCCAACAACACACATTAGTTTTTTAGGAACATTTCGTGATGCATGAAGCTGCTAAATGGAGGATCAGTGTAATAAAACAGTGATAAACCTCTGCTGCTGTTTTTGATGAAAGGCTTGGTTTACGCAATTCCTCATGAACTGAATGCCTGGGCCAGCTCCTGCACATATTCCTACTTTAGATGAGTGAGTAAATGAGGCAGCACAAGAGGCAACAACACAAGCAGGATCTCATTTGAGTAGAATGAGTATTTGGGGCTCAAATCTTGAGCCAGTGTGAATCAGAGCACAATGATGAATCRTTAGTTAAGCTGAAAAATAAAATGCAGACTGGAAGGATGTGCATGCCACTTGGCTAGCTTTCTTTTACCCTCCCTCAGTCTGGTGGCCCCTGTGAGTTCATGTTGATTTATTCCCTTGTGTATCCATATGGATGTTCTTCCCGTGTCTGCCAAAATATCGTCATGTCACAGAGTTTCCAGGCTCCACTTAAGCAAATACGTTTTGAGAAGAGGAACTAGGAAAAAAAAAAAGTTGCCATCATCATCTCGGTAATAGTGTCATTTCTCAGGCATGCACAAACTACGTGCCTTTTCTCTCGTAGTTTCCACTTGTTTTGTTTCTCTTCTGTACTAAAAGACACTACGATGGCTTTTGTTGATATTCAGATTTTGAATGAAAACCCACTTAAAAGGAGAACAAGGTTTTAAAAAGCATGTTGTTTGTATAACTAAACCTGTAGCTGCCTCTAATTGAACTTGTTTTTGTTTTTGCTAATATCCTGGTTTTTTTTGGTGTTGTTATTTTGAGTGTTGCTGGAATGAAATCTGGAGACCTCACGCTCCCTATCAAGAACACATCAACAGGATAAGCGCAAGTTGTCAGACGAATCTGCATTCTTTCCTCTTATTCTAGGAAGGAGTCGGTGAAGTATCTGTGCTAGCTTGAGATGCACAAATTCCTTAACATACATATTTTCATTCCACTGCGTCTTTGACTAGAGCTGTGATGTTCATAGCTTCTGATGGGTAAAAGCAGTATTGTATTTCTATCCAGTTCAAAAATGAAAGTTGCAGCATCTGTAATTCTGCTTTCTAAATAGCCTCTCCCTATGTTAATATCATTGAACACATTTTTTAGTTTCCCTTCACTTCTATAGGAGAACTAAAATATCGTGAAACATGTTTGTCAGAATAATGACAGTTTTGTTTTTTATGACATAATTTGGGTGGGAGAGTGTTGTATGTTAAGAAATTTTACTATTATTTTTTGCAGATTCATGAAGTCACCTTCTGCTCTGTACAGAGAACTGACTGACTCCTGATGCTCTTGGATGAGCTTGGCTCTTTAATATGGTTTATTCTCTTAGTAGGTCAAAGAGACTTTCCTTGCCCATATTTATAAGGGCAAAGTTTTACCTTTGCTAAGCATTATTCAGCCACTGTATTTGATATTCTAAAAGAAGATGCACAGGTGTTTTGTACTTGTAGAGCTCTGCAGGCAAAACTATTCTTAGATCTTTCCAAGTCAGGTAGGTATACAAATTGCCTTTACTGTATGAAAATATGCATAGCATCTTATCTCTTAACTTGGATTCAATATGTAATTATAAAATTAATTCAATAGTACCAATTTTAATGATTTTTGAAAGCTGCAAACAAGTTGCAAACCCTTCTTGACAACTGTCACCATTCCATCTGGCTTTCTAAACCTGGGCTGATGGCTGCAGTGTAGTCCTTGAGATAAAATCCACTAAGAAGCCTGGATAATGAGGATGTCTTTGATCAGCTTTAGGTAGATGAAATGAACTGATTAGGAGCAGAAGCCCAGCTGGATGACAGTGATAAAATCAAGGAATCATGCAGCTTATGTTGCAGAAAGATTTGGGTCTGAATTCTTTGGAGTTTCAGAAATAAATKTTGAGGTCCTTAGATGCTGAAAAGCAACATTCCCATAGACTTCATTAAAGCCCATATTTGATTTTGATTTTTATATATATATATATATATTTTTTATCATGAAACATTTAAGTACCTCTTCACTGGCTTTGCAGTTAGACAGCATTTCTAGGACAGCTTTGAATTCAGGAGTCTGTTCTACTTACTTGGTTTGATTTTGGGCCAGTCTGCTGCTTCTATCTTGTGGTCTTCATACTGCTTGCCCGAATAGGCAAACAGATAGCGGCTAATTTCTGCTCTTCCTCTCAAATTGAAGTATGTCAGCTTGTAGTGAGGCATGCTGGATCTCTGAAAGGGAACACATCGGTTTGTGTAAAATATATGGAACCTAGCTCATTTTTGCAAAAATGAACCATGTGCTTGCTTGTGAAACACATGCTTATACAATACTAAGGAGATGTTGCACCAAAGGGCAGTGTGCTGTACATGGCAATCGTTGCATTAGGCACTTCTTGTTCTGCAATTGTCAGCCACAATATTTGCGCTTTCCTGTATCTCAAAAAAAAAAAAAAAAAAATTAATCACAAAAAAAGAGAGGTGATTTAAAATTGGGTTTTCCCTTTTTTTTTAAGATCCTAGTTAGGAATCATGTTTCATGCAGGCCTTATTTGTTCCTTGGGCGACAGTCAACAAAAGAAAATATGTGCTTGTAAGCTTGAATATGCGATAAGGATGGAGATAAAGCCACTTCAAACCAAAAATGAGCCTTGCATTGCACTGTATGCAGTCCTTGGATATGAGAGGGCAGAATGTGAGCTCAGGTGAGGTTTAAATTTACTGTGAAAAGAAGCTAGAACAATCACTGTCTTCCCCCTCAAAATAAAACTCTTCATCAAGAACATTTTAGCATCAAAGAAGGTCTTGTGTGTCAATTATCATCCCTTGATATCCGTCCAAATGGGTATTAGTATGCTTTTAGTAAAGCACATAATGTAGATACTCTGAAGCCAGAGGAATACTAATAATTCAAGCTACGTTTGCAAATGGTACAACCTTTAAAGTTCAGGGTCGTAGCAGGCGTCTGCTTCATTTTTTTTAGGGGCATCTATGATGCTTTTTTGTAAATAGCACAAGAAGATCCAGTGCCTCCAAAAGAAGACACTTCTTGCACGTGGCTCAAGTGTCTTAGCTATCCCTCTGCTACTTGTCAGTTCATTAGCRGGAAGTTACTGAGGACTGCAAGGTATTCAGAAGGAAATGAAGAGAGGATCTAAWGCCCAGTAATGAAGAAAGGGGTAAGTAGCTACATAGAGAATGTGTAGGAGGTGAATGAAGCAATTATGGTGGCCATAATTTTGAAAGAGGGTAGTCCTTGCTGTCTCAGAGTTTCCTGTACAAAGACATGTATAATCAGGAATTGAGAGCTGATGTAAAGAGCAGGGAATTTTGGCTGAATATCAGAAAACCTTTGACTGTTGTAGGCTGTGGAATATTTTGGTTTGCCAAGGAAGTAGTGGAAACCATTGTTTGAAATGTTTAAAGCAAGGCCAAACAAATTTCTAATAAATACACCATAAAGAGCAATCAAATATTTGCAGTGCTGATGCACATTTAAGACTTCTTTTTCTTTTTTTACCGTCTGTGAACAAAATCTGCAAGGAGTTTCCTAAAAACGCTTGACGTTTTTAAAGACATCTATAGCTTTATTGTAAGCATGTTTTGTAAATGTTTGTCGGATTTATTTTTTATTTGTATTCATTGTGAAATGTCAGGAACAGTGCTTCCTAAACAGTTCCACATAGGTTTCTAAATGAAAGGAACAGTTGTGTTCGGAATAGCCTTTTTTTGGCCAAGCATTGAGAAAGAGGACAGTGACAGGGACTCCCCTTGCCCTCTTTAACACTGCTTCTCCAGGACATGAGGAGCAAATGAAAAACAGAAAGCCGAATGTCACGAATGAAAAATACTTAGGAGACTGAAAAATATTCTTTTTGGTAGCTGGGAAAAAGTAGACTTAATATATATATTAATTCAAGGCTTAGTGTTAGCCAAAAGCTGCCAAGTGCTGCCAAGCTGTGGTGTTTGGGTCTCACCCTAACTGCAACCCAGYGGCAGGTCAGGGCAGGATCCTGATGCTCACCGTCTCCCTCCATGTAAAAGGTGACATCTTCAATATTGTTCATGTGTCAAAATTCAGGTTAAAGCTTCTCAGGCATCTTGGGGCAAGTTCAAATCAGTCAGTCAAAACTGACTTAAGTCAGTTAATATCTTTCAGGAAACTGCCTAACCTGATGCATTTGTGATGCTTTCATAAGAGATCAAGGAGGACTGAGCTGTCAATCTGCAAACTGTGTGCAAGATTAGTAATAAAAAACACATCTAGAAAAGAATCAACAGTACTCTCTGATAACTAAAGTGGCTCAACCTCAGGCAGTGCTGGTACAGAAAAGAAGTAGTACTGGTAGATTTGGAACTTTGTTAAAAACCACACGGGCGATACAGAGGCAAGCAGTTTGGATGTCTTCAAGGTATGCAACACCTTCATCTATCTAGGGCAACAGTGTTTTGGAAAACCTAGTCCTAAAAATAATGTGAGCAAATGTTCCTCAGACTGAAGCCAGCTGCGGAATCCTGTACAAAGGTGCGTGCCTGAAGAGGATATGAAAATTCGGGGCGGGGGGGCAGGATATCCGGGATGATAGCCTGTTAATATTTTTATCTAAGAAAATGAAATAATGCTAGAGCGGAGCGYCAGCAGGGAGCCTTTCCCTGGCCTGGGGAAAAAGGACAGAGGGAGAATTCGGTTACTTGTTCACATTTATTAGAAGTCTAAGAAAGGGACCTGGTGGTACAAAGTCCTCTTGGGGTACTTTGCACTGTGAGAGAATTAGTTTTTTAGAAGCTTTTTTCTTTCTTTCCTATCTGAGATCTAGTTCATTCTTACAGGAGTAAGAAAGACCAACTTTTTTTTTTTCTTCAGCCAGGCAAGGAACAACAGTAGTGTTGACTTAAAGTTAATCATTGTACTGCTGAAAACCTGCAAATGAAGCTGAGCCTGTAAGAGGTAAGGTTTGACATTATATACATTATATACATTTATTGTCAGGGTCCTAAAGCAATTCACAGATTTCTTAATGGAAAGCACCAGAGATGACATCTGACTCAGTGGGAATGCTAAGTGTCTTGACCATCTGAGGTCATTGACCTGACTAGAAGCAGACCCTCACCTAAACTAGGTGGTGCTTAGGACAGCCCCCTTGAAGGCAAGCAGGGTAYCACCTTGTGTTATTTAACTTGGTTGTCTAGAGTGTCTTGGCCTGTCTGCCAAGAGGGGCAGAGTCGGTGTTAAGGAACGGGCTCCAAGGCTTCCTGCTGGAGCTTGTGCATAGGCTTCCTTTGTTCGAAATCAAAAGTGACATGGGGTTTTCAGTTGTACTGRTAAGTGTTTACCGCCTTGGTACAGGCATATGTGCCAGAGGACTCTTGTCAGACCTTTGATGTACATGAGGAGGGAGCCACATAAGCTGACTGAAAACTGCAGCTTGACGTTTTATCAGCAGTTTTATGCAGAAGGATCACTGCTTCCATTTCATGTGAAAGTACAGCTCAGAATCCCACCTGTGAAATCCATCTGGAGAGACTTTAGGATCTCGAAATYTCCTACAGGAATTTAAAAAGAGTATCTGCTGAAGGGTGTGAGAAWCATGGCACTAAATGTGAGGAGGAAGTTCCCTCCAAGGACAAGTGAGTGATGATTCAGTTCACAGACACCTCTGTTTATTTTATGATAAGATAATGCTATTATATAAGCTCCCAATGTCTGAATTGCTGCAGCTGATATTATGCATTCCACTCCCATCTTTTTAGAAGCTGGAAGTATAACATCAAATTAGCTTCCCTTCTCCTTAGCCTATAGCTATATTCTTGCCAAGAAGCATCTTTATCTAGTTTGATGGTCATGCCTTCTCTAGACAATAATCTATCCAAAGTTAAATTTAAAAAAAAAAAGCCTGATAGACATTTTTTCCTTCCTTTTCTCATTACTGTCTTTAAAGCAGTTGCTATTTGTTTGCAAAGTGCTTCTGCAAAGCTGGACTGAAAAAAACAGATAAGTGGGTTTGAAATAGATGCATATCCAGCAGCTCGGTATGGGTATTCTAACAGGGGTGTGTGATGCCAGTCACTTCATATATTTAGTCATCTATGTATAGTGTGTGTATCACACCATCTCATGCAGCTGAAAGTTCTTCTAACCCACATCAGCTAAAGCCTTTCCCAATTATGGTGATGGTGAGGTTTCAGAGACAAAATTATTAATTTCCTTGGTTCCACTGGGTCTATTTTTTTCTTTGTTTTGTTATATACTCAGTCAAAAGATCTTTACACACTAAAGGAGAATTTTTTCTTTGACTTCTGTATGAGAAGATGATAATCCAAGTATTCAAAGTATGAAACATGGCTTTAGAGGGTTGGTCCTTAGGAAGTGGGGAGAATTGTGCTGCTTTATGAGGAATAAAGTAAGAATTGAACTGGAGAAGAGGCTTAATGCTCTGTTTCCCCTGAGACATGTTAGGAGTGTTAAGTTCAGATTTGCCTTTCTCACTGGCTCTCTTCAGATATGAAGATTCCTCATCTTTATACCTGGCAAGGGGAGTATTAAGGAAGCTTTTTCCTTTAACTTTATATCTATTTCCCTTTCCAAGTGAGTGTGAGTTTTCCTCCTTGAAATTTAATGAAAGAAGAAAACTGTGAGTTTTTCAGAGCAAGGAGAGACACCTTCCACAGCTCCGGCTCACTCTTTTTAGAAATATGCTTTGCACTTTTAGAGGAGGGAAAATAGAAAATATTCCCACCGATATTTTTCCTTTCCATTTAGCCTACCTGATAGAAGGGGCGGAAGGATGAGGTGATGCTTTGGTTGTCTTCTTGGGATTGAATAGTGCTGAAAGCTCACACATGACTAAATACATGAAGGTTAAAGAGTATTGTATCTTATGTGGCATTCTTCTTGAAATAGGAAGCTTAATATTGAGTTGACTTTGGGATTTACCTTGCAGAGAAGGAGGTGCTAATTAACTGGGATGTCTCAGGGGCAGGTGCTGACAAGAGAAGCAGCTGCGGAGAGGAGGTCATCAGCACTGCAATTTATTGCAGCCACGAGGCAGCTTGGGCCAGAATAGCGGTTTTGTGCGAGCTGGATGGAGCAGGCACCAGTCCAGAAATGCACCTCGAAGAAACATGCCGCACCGAGGTAAGAGRGACCTGTTTGTCCTCACAAACCACCTACTTGTTTTCGCAGTGTTGCAGAACGTACCAAGATCATTTATGTAGCATGCAGGCTTAGTAAGTAAGAGTACAGATAAAAAAAAGGGTAGGATTTTGGCTGGAGTTAATAGAGATTGAAGAAATCCAACTTCAAAGCCTAGACTGAAGAATCTAGAATAAGACAGATAGATAATACATAGAGAGATTAAATAGATAAGAGGACCCTTTTATCACAGAGCAAAGAGGTAAAGTTGTTCTCCCCAAAGCATAGAAGGGATSACCTTTTTCTCTAAGCAAGAACCCTTCCTGCTTTTAACGTGGATTCAAAAAAATGTCTTAGAARCTTAGAAAAATTTCAGTCTTAGAAAACTAAAATAATGACTATTGTATTTTTCTGCCAGAAAATGCTGTTATTTATTTTTCTCTAGCTGTGACAGCTTCTGTCTTTTAAAGAGGGAGGAATGGAGACTATCAGAAAGTCAGTGGAAGACTTGTAAAGTAGTCTTCACTTGGATACAGGAAAATAAAGAGTTTTGAGTAACTCCATGTAGTTCTTGTCAGCTTCCAGGCTGAAAGAAACTGGCTCTTTGGAAAGCAGTAGTCCAGTCGTATATTTTTTTTCTTTTCCTTCCCACCCGTGGAAAGAAGTATTTTAATTCGATCCCTTCTTTTCTTATGGCAGATAGCAGTCTGGACCCTGTGGAGCCTGTAGAGAGCAGAAAACCCCCTGTACCCATTCTTCTAAGATCATCTGAGGTAAATGTTTGTGAAATTCATTGGGCTTCAARTACTTTAAAAAGCAATCTGGTTTTATTACTTACTGTTGCATTATATAGAGGAGATAAAATTGCAGGGGCTGACTGTATATGAGACTATCAGGGGGAATAAATAGAAGGTTGCAGCTTAGAGTGTCATTTGGAAATGGTCTCGGACATAGAAATCTGTGCAAAGAGACTGATGGCAGCCAGAAACAGCAGGGAAGTGCAATCTTGCTAGGTTTTTATTAGAATAAAAATAACTGTTGGATGAGAGTTTTTCTATACATCTGCATGCCTACTTATCTCTGTGTGAATAACCAGCAGTTTGGATCATGCACATATGGGATCATTGCTGACTCAACAGGCACAGTGTTAACTCCTTTACTCTTGCAACCAATGCCCTGCAACAGAGATTTGTGGGCTGCCTCCAAAGCATGCTTCTCTTCCTGCCTCTCCTGCAAGGATTTTAAGGTTAAGACCTGAGAATCYGTGTCAATTTTGCATTCTTTCTAACGCTTAGTCTTATGTAATTAGTTGACTCCTGTTTCATGTAGATATCTTGTTAACCTCTGTGCCTTGTCCTAAACTGAAATGACCTTTGAATGAATAAGTTACACACCCAAGACTGAGGAATGCTAGTAAACAGAAGCGCAAGAAGAGAGATCTCAAACTACACAGCCTAAGGAGTGCCTGGGATAACTTCTCAGGGGAGAATATTTAAGCATTTTATTTCCTGGTCAGATGCTTTTAAATCTCCCTAGAACTTTTTGTGGTAGAACAGAAGCTGAAATAATCATAATTCCCTCCAACAGCAGTCATTCCTGCAAAGCACGTGCCCTGCRTTTGTCTCTGCAGTTCCTAGATAAATGGGCCTCCCCTCCCAATCCTGCTATGAGGTAAAGGGTGCAGTTTCAGATCATGCTGCTGTGTTCGAGTGGGTTAGCTGGCTTTCCAAAGGCAGCTGCTAGCTTTGCCAGAAGGATTTCATGTTCAGTGCCTGAATGCTCAAGCTCATACAGCCATCTGTATAAGACTGTCTTGTTCAGGTAGTATCTCTCCTTGAATGTGGACAAATATATATATATATATATATATATATATGTATCCTGGCCACTTGTTTTTCTGGTTGTGGGGCTACGTATGTACAAGGAAGGACATGAATGCAAAGGCCTTCCCTGTACTGGTCTGAAATACTTTGCACTTTAGCTATGTCACATGTTGTGGTCACACTGCACAAGTGGCCAGAAACAGCTTCTTGGATTACCGGGTAAGAATTAAAACGTTTGCCAGTCTCACGTAGCATATGCAATGCATAAGATAAGCTTTTAGCTGATGTGAATAAAGGTGGCTTTTAGTGACATGTATTTTTAGGAGAMGGCCAGAAGTTTGGCTGCTTGTTTGTTTGTTGACATGACAAAAAAGGATATCTTCTCTGATGCAGCTGCCAAGAGATTAAATCATAGCCCTGGGTGGGGTATGGAAATTATTTTGCTAGAAATTACGTTGACAACGTGTGAAAATGTTTGAGCAAGTATTGCTCCATCGCTACACGTAAGGGAGGCAGAGTTGGGCACCATAGCGTAGACTCCAAGTGTTACAGTTACTGAATCACTGGGATGAGTCTTGTTTGTTTTTTTTTTCCTGGTAATAAGAAACGGAACTAATTCCCAGGATAATTCTGCGTGTATTTTTCTGTTTAAAATTGGGGGAGCTTCAGTCCTACTTCTAAGAAAAAATATGTGCATGTGTCTGTGCGTGCATGCAGGGGTCTGTGCTGGGGACTCCTGGCATGTATGTAAGGAGCCCAGGAGAAATGAGAGCCAAATTGTGCTCGAATCGTCTGAAATGAGCAGTAAATCAAGAAGGGTGACTTAGAGGATATGTGTGCAGGAAGATTATGCACACAGGCAAATGAAGGCAGTTAAAATAGGAAAAAAAACACTGAACAGATTTTTGAGTATCATTTGAAATAATTCTCCCCCCTCCTTCCCTCTGCCTTTCCCCTCACCCCGTCCCCCCAAAACATGGCAGAGAGAGGGGGGATAAAAGCAGCAAAATAGATGCAGCAAGATTTCTTCTGTAAAGTAGCAGTGGAAATTAGGATATGAGTATGTAAGTAGACTGACCATAAGACAGACWTGCAGATAATGGACAAAATATCTTATATATAAAAACAATGTGGAGGAGTTTGTTGGTGCTGCTGAATATTCATGTAAAGGCTGACATGAATCGAGACCTGTTTTGGYTGCATAAGTGGATGTACATGAGTCAGCTTTTTGCATCTAGTAGAATATTGCCTTAAAGTGCTTTTCCAGTTGCTGGGAGGCGTGTGCTGGAGACAGCCAGGAGCTTTCCCGTGTGAGCTTTTTGTGTGGGTCCCCTTCTCTTTGGATCGTGTCTCTCTGAGTATCCCAAATGTCAAACGGGATCGATACCCATAGCATCAGTTACGGGTGAGAAAGGGAGCTTGCTCGATGGAGCAGCCAAGTGCTCTGCCTTTCTGCCCCTGGAGAAGCACTGTTTCCCAAGGTCTCCTTGCAGCAGCGCATGCAATGCAATCCCAGCGATGCTCCGGATGCCTTGCGCGCAGCAGGGAGGTGAGAGATGCCTGCAAGCAGCTCACAGGTAGATAGGCACTGTCCCCAAGTAACTCGAGCAGACCACGTATGGGGCTGGTGGCTCCCCCTCGCCGTGCCAGCAGCGCCGTTTCGCACAGTGACAGTGTCAAATTTAGCAGGACTGAGGACGCGAAGCCCTCTCGGTCCTCGCCATCGGCGCGGCAGATTGGAGAGGGGCCAACGGCACGCCGCCAGCGGAGCGGCATCCCCGGGGAGGCGGGAAGCAGAYGAGCCAGAAGAGAGGGAAAAGAGAGGAGCTGGGTTCTCGTTAGGAAGCAAAGCGTAAGAGGAACTCACTTGGGCGAGGGATGCGCGGTCCGTGTCGGGCGCAGGGCGGTCTGTGTGCCGGGCTCCGCGGCSGCGCTTACATCTCCTGCTCGTTAATATTATGCAGGCTCCTCCCTGCCATGACACATGGAAACCTCAGTTCCTCAGATAACAGCTTTGCGGGGGCTTTTTGTTTGTTTCTTTTTTTTTTTTCTCAAGGCTACCTGGCAAGGGGATTTTTTTCAGTTTATCCTCGTCCACAAGAAATATCTTAAAAATGTCATTTAAAAAAAAAAAAAAGAAATGAGATTAATAGATGCTTCCATGACCAGGCACCAGGGAGCTGAGCCAGATGTTAGTTTAGCTTTGTTTTGTTTTTCCTAAAGTGTAAAACACACGGAGCAAGCCAAGAAGCTGCTGCCTTGATCTGTAGTATTATGAAGCTTCCCAACAGCTGACCTTATTACGGAACAAGATGCTAAACAGCTACAGTCCCATTCAAGTGTTGGAAGGAGCAGGGAGGGGTAAGCTAAGGCCTTTGCAAAGGCCATAGCAAGGCCATAAAGCAAAAGTCCACATGAAATATGATTGTAGCTAAGAGTAAAGAAGGGAAAATGAGCAATCTGGGAAGTTCTGTCCTTGGGCATATCAGCGTGCGTGTCAGCGGTGGCAGAGCCCTGTGCTGTTTACTGGTGCTTATCAGCTGCAGGGTGAGATGAGGGCAGGAGGGGCGATGCTGCTCTTGAACTTCCGTCGTACCCGTGGCCTTCACGAAGTCCATTCAATATCCATGCTCTCTTTTCCGCTGGGCAGGCAACCAAATGCAGCAGTGCTGAAGCAAAGTGTTTGAGATGTAAAGCAAACAGCCAAGGCACCTACTGCACACGTGTATTTTTGAAGCCCTGTTCCATTTTTCTACTAAATGGCTGCAGGTGCAGCCTTGATCAAAGCAAGCTGTCAGATTCCTACAACTTGTTGTATTAATCACCTGCCTCAGTACAACTCATTTCTGTCCAGTAAATGCATTTCAGTGGTGTCAGCAGCTGATTTTTCAACCACCAACACAAATCAGCAATTTTTCAAGCCTTAGCAGGCAAGAGAATATTTACAGAAACAAAGCAAACAAGCAAAATAAAGCTCTCAGCATCTAGCCCAGACTGGTATAACTTGACTTGAGAGAAAAATTGCTCAGGCAAACTCCAGCGATGACACTTTGCTTTTCTTGACTTTGTAGTCCAGATGTATATGCTGTGGCAAAGTGTTGTTAATATTTAAATGGGGAGGGTGTGTGCGTGGCGGGGGTGTTAACTTGGCCTTCCTCCTATAGTTACTTCTTGCAGATTAAGCTCTATGTTTATTTTACCCATTAAATCTGCCACAGTGTTTGATGGTATGAAAAGGTTGCCAAAAAAATGTCCATTCTCACGCAAGTCTGTGATTGTTTATCGCAGGTTTTGGCAAGAGTCTCTGCAGGTAAATAACCTTTTGCTTGTGTCCAGCTCCTGGAATCTTTAAGAGCTGTGGGAGTGTTGCAGTTGAGGTTATGGGATGTTAAGAGCAATACAAATCRGAGCTGGGAGAAGGAACACGTGTTCTGATCAGATGCTATGAGAACAGACCAAAGCTGAGACGTTTCCTTATGAGAATCTGTTGTCAGATGCCGCTACCACTCAGCTGCTGGCATTTCAGCACTTTGCATGGATCAAAATTAAAGCCAGGACTGAGCAGGACAGATGTGCATTTCAGAGCTCTCACGGGCAGTGTTGTTGACTCCGTGAATCACAGTGCGGATCTGCTTCCCTGTGAGTCCTTAAGTGTTATTGTTGTTCTGCCTTTTGAATCACTGCAGGTCCCTCCCCAGCTCGCTCTTTCAAGGAACTGCTCTACTTCATCCCAGTGTCTTAGTCAAGCCTAAGATTGAAATAAGACTCTGAATTTGCCAATGTCTCTACCATGAGAAACCACATGTAATGCAGCTGGTGGGCCCATCGGTTTGAATGGATGTGTCAGTAGGAACATATGCAGCAGAAATGGTTTCTGACRGCTCATTTTTGGGAACAGTGAGGATCCACCTTCACCCAAGCCGAAAAATGAGCAAATCCATGACCGTCACGCAAGCTTTCCTTTCCCAGAAGGGAGTTACCAGTCAAGATGTGACATTCTTACTGAAAGCGGTCACCTCTGCAGTTCCACTTGCATGTCTGGGAGAATAACTGCCCTCAATCCAGAAGTTTTATTAGAAATTTACAAATGTATAATAGCACTCGTGTTCATTTCCTTTGCAATTTCCATGCCCCACCCATTCCTTTCTTTTTTTTTTTTCTTCTGCTGTTATTTTTAAAAGTTCCTTTAATTTCAAGTGAATCTGTGAGAAGGGTACATAGGAAATGGAGAATAATGCCTTCCCCAGTACATAAGCCTYRATAGGCCTATGTTTAGATACCTTAATAGRCCTATGTTTAGATACCTTAATAGGCCTATGTTTAGATACCTGTCAATGTAGCAATGTTTTAAGACCAATCAGTATTTTATGAGTAAAAGAGCTATTTGCAAACAGTAAATTTAGCAGCCTTTTAGCAAACAGTAAAGTCTGCCAGAGAAATCCAGTATTGAATGGACTTAATGTTTGGCTAATGCAACCTACATTTACAGTATAGCTCAAAGAAAATAGTTGCATGGAGCACTGAAAATACCAGATGTTTAATTTTGAAAGAAACTGAAATGTTTAAAAGCTTCTTTTTAAGTGTATGTAATGTATGTTCTTGACTTTTTTTATTTTTTTTAATTGCAAAATACCGAAGAGAAAGGTTGACTGGACTTGAAAAGAATCATTGTGTGAACAAAAGGCTGTTGTAGAACTTGCTGCTTACTTTCTTCAGCCATATGCATTGCTTTGCTTGGGTACATACATAAAAGTCATGAATGGCTCTGGAAAACTCAAACGTGATTACTGTATTGCCATAGTGCTGGTAAAAGGCAGTGCTTAATTCAAATCTGAGATTTACTTCCAGAGCTAGCTCAGAAAAATCAACTAAAGAAAGGACGGTTGTTTGGGGATGTTTAGGTTTTACTTTTTAGTATTTTTGTGCCCTCCTGGCATTAGGGAGCCTTTTTGCTAAGACTAAAATGCATCAACTGAAAGATGCTTCTTTGAATTGCTACTTGGAGCAACAAGAGCAATTGCAATTCAGAATTTAAATAGGGTCATATCCAGTCATTAGTGCAAAATGCTTCACTATTTCTAAGGCACGTGTTCTATATTTTCTGCATATAAGCATGATCTTGAGTTATATTTATGAGAAACCATGTTTTACAGTGACGTTTGCATCCTGGCAGCACCTCCAGCTTAGCCGAGGAGCAACGATACTCTGCTCAGCTCGTGGGAAGTCACATGCAGAGATGCCATTTAAGCACAAATTCCCCATGTACAACCAGGGGGCGATTCGGAAGATTCACTTCAGCGGGAACACACAGGTGGGAGCTCCTTTTGATATGTCATATGCCATCTGACCTGTTTCTGTCTGTCCTCTCTGTRCTAGTACTTTGCTTTCTGTATCGTTCTGTAGAAATTCCTTGAGGGAASCAAAAATCAGCCCCTGGGGAGAGCCAGTCAGCTGCTCTGCTTGTTTTAATTGATGCTTTGTTACCCTGCTGTGGGAAAGAAGCAAGAAGTGAAAATGAAGTATTTGTGTATAAACCACAGAGAATAAGGGGTGTTTKGTTCCTCGTTTCGTGCATGTAGTTCAAGTATTCTTGGAAGTCGGCGATAGCGGCTCTTTACGTTCGGAGAGTTCAGTCACAAGGTTTCGTCAGCTTGTGAGCCACTGCAGCCGTATCACATGGCAGGAGGGGCTGTGTAAGTAAATCATTTTGCGTTTTTGAGTGTAGGAGAATAATCCTGGAGTGGCGCCAGTGGGCCAATGCAATTAGGTAAATGGTTAAGCCTTATGTAACGCACCATGTGCTGCGTGTCCCTGATTACGGGAGAGATAACGTTACACAGATGTGTTACTTAAAAGCCTTTGAAATTATCTTGTTAAAGGGAAGCCTTCTCACAGACGTTAAGCTGCCTCGTCATGGTGAGCTGGTACTGAGCCCTCTTGCTGGGATGTCTGTCTCACTGAGCAAGGAGGCGCCATGCTCCTTTCATGCCGGTGTGCATTTTAGGGTAGAAGTAGGTGAAACCCTGCTGAAATCTGAGACTTCCCCCAAAATCTCTCCACGTTGTCCCTTGTGATTCAACAAAATGAATAATTTGATGTCCTAAACTCTTTCAGATTAAGAAGATTTCCCTGTTCCTGGCAATAGGTGGGGGTGATCTGGCAAAACTGAGCAAGATGAAAGGACTGATGCCTCAGCCCTAGTTTTGCTACCATCACAGCAGAACGGGAGATAATCTCCTTCAACATGTAAATGAAATACTTCATTTCACTTAAATTCCAGTTTTAAAGAAACAAAGTAGTCTCTTCCAACTCCAGAAGTGCTTCTACAACATCATTTTTTTTTTGAATAAAAATAGAAACCACTACATTTAATTCCAAACAAAAACACACTAGGGGAATATTTGAATGTGTTCCCAGAGAGGGGAATAATCTGATACCCAGACTAGCTTTCATTTAAATCCTGCTTTTTSTGGGATGCAATGTCATGCTGGAGGAGGCGAGGGAAGTATGTGCTTAAGAGTTTTATTGAAAAGATTAGATGGGTGGTGACACATCATCTAACTTGAACCCTGGAACTCTTGGAGCTTAATGGTTAATCTGTCAAGGGGCTGAGACTTTTTTGGAGGACAGGCTGCGGGGATAGAGGGCGAAAGACTGAATCTCTATATGCATCAGACCACAAAGCCAGGGAGTCTTTGAGTATGGAAGACAAGAGACTTCACAGAAGGGAATAGAAAATTGTTTTGGATTTATAAGATACATAAGGACACATGGGGCAGGAGCCACAAGCAGTGTGTGGTGCTCCCATCGGACTGAGGTGAATGGGAACTAATGTTAACACGTGCCAGCCTGCCCTGCAACTCAGCCCGGCCTGATGGCCTTTCCTCCACGTCGTCTTTGACCTGGGAGCTATTACAGACCCTGTGTGGGCAAGCTGCTTTTAAGAACAATTTGCTTCCGTTTATCTAAAGGCCTGGTATCAGGTAGATAACTGTGTTCCTACCTGGTCTCTCTGTGGAAAATKGAGCAACCCAAAGCCAGATGTATAGGCCTGGAAAATGTTTCTGAATCTCACCATAAATATTTCACTGCCTGATMTCTTCCTGATGCCTGTCCACAGTTGTTGAAGCCTAGAACTAAATATATTAAGTTGGTTCTTTTGCTCAGTGGCTTAAAATATTATAGTAGCTTGAAATATATCGGGAAGGGAAGCAAGCTAGTATTACTTTCTTACCAGGCAACTGCAAATGGTAAAACTGCCTGCGAGCTATTTGGGAAATACCAGACGTAAGTAGAATGAGGATCATGAGGGAATAGCTTTACAGGAGGAGCAATAGAGRTAGATAGCCTCTAGCTGAAACACTGGTTTACAAACCCTTCCTACAAGTAGCAGGTGAAAACCAGCAAAGAAAAGTTAATTTTAAAATGCTAATGTTAAAAAGTTAAAAGGAGAAGTTAACTTCTCCAAGCTGAGATACCGCCCATGTCATCCCTTTTCCTCCRTGCCCGTTGCCAGCTGCTTCTATTCTGGTGATCTTTTTCTGGACATAGACAGAGAGCAATGTGGCACCTTAGGCTTCAAATCCTCCTCTTGACTGTTTTTTTGACTCCCCTTTTTTCTCTGGTGCCAGAGAGCATAAAAAATAGCCTGGCAATGTTATCTCCTTTCCTGGCATGGGGAAGAATCATCTTGGTCAAAATGCTGTTTTCAACAGCAGTTGGGCTCTGTTTTCTCTCGGTGATAAGCAGGCATAGCTGTCCATCTCTGGTACCTAGACAGAGCAATAAACTCTGAATGAGCAGGGCAAGACAAGGAATGCACTTTCTCTTTATATAGAGCTTAGACCTCCATATGCTGGTAGCATGTTCATTTTTAGCTTTGAAAATATTTGGAGCTATTATTAAATGTTCCAAATGTATTTATACAAACAAATGTWTTGCTTATCAGCAATCAACTCAACCATCAAGCATGATGACATGACAATGTTTATACTCTTCCCTTCCTCCTTCCTTCCTATTTTTTTTCTCAGGGGACTGAGATATCCTGTCCCTGAAAAATCATCACTACCCCTCAGTTGTTGGGTCTATTTTTTCCCTCCCCCCCCCCCCTTCTCCCGCAAGCTTCATAATTTTACGGAATCAGGAACTTTTCACTCTTAACTGATAGCCAAACTGATGTATCCAACTTGACTTCTCAAACAAATATGGACTCTGAAGAGGCTGCATGAGCCTTGCTCTGTAGCTCCAGCATTTTTCTTGCAGTTCCTAGACACAGARATTCTTATTGGCAACCTGAAGTGGTATTTGCATGGCAGATTGACAAGGAATCCTATTCTGACCACAAGATACCTTCAGCACTTTTGCTGCTTGTACTGGGAGTCTTATTATTGCAGTACTTAAAAGGTTAGACAAATGCAATGCAGTGTTTAACCTTATCAGACTTTTTTCTGATTTCTTTTGCGTGCAGCTGATGTTTGAGAGTCCTTTGTTAACAGACTGGGAGGAAAAGAAGTTAAAAATTCACCATGTGAAGAGGCTGAATTTGGCCGTGATGTAGACATAACATCTTTTGTCATTGTCTGCTGGGGAAGGAAAAAATACTTAAACCATGATGCAAAATGCTTGATTTACTCCTATATATTTTGGAGCATTCCATCTAGACTCCTAAAATTACAGGAAAGTATAAATTACTTGAATTACAGTTGTTTTGATGTCCCGTCCAAAATATTTGCAGTGATCTTAAGTCTTTCGCAACTTCTTCTTTATCTGTGTGTTTTACTTTTTCCTGTCCAAAATAGATTTTTCCCAAGAGCTTTAAGCATCCATGTAAGTTGTTCCTGTCTCCACAGAGTTTTGTTTTGGGCGTTGTTTTGATAACTTAGAACTTTTTACCTTCTCATGGAGTATTTAGGACTGCGTGTCTGTATGGTTTGACAGACAACTCTACTTGATGCTAAGCAACAGCCAGAACTGTTGAGGCTCTGTCAACTCTCTGTACTTCAAATAACCGCTCCTCTTCTGCAAAAAGACTGTGGCAAGATAATGCATCTTTGTTTTCTCTTTTGATGCACATTTTTTTTTCTGGAAGTTGTGATGAAAGCATGTAGTGGTTAAGACAAGGCAGCCTTTTGTTTGCCCCAGTTCAGGCAGGACAGGGAAGAGAGGCAAGCAGGTCCTAACAAGTTGTACATTTATTCAAGGAAGTTTACTTGGCAAAAGAGGCACACGGTTTTCTGCCCACACTTTGAACTAGAGCTCTCTTGCTGTGAATACAGATAATTTTGGACAGAAARAAAATGAGGAAAGGGTCTGTGAAGTGAGCTCCGGTTAGAGAGCTAAGAATCTCCATTTTATGAGTTTTCTGATAAGATTTCTATCCTGGCAGGAGAATGTTCAAATCTTGTTCAACTCCATGCTGGATCGATTACCTTCCTATAGAAACCACTCTGGAAAGAATTTTGGAAATCTGGAAAGGACATGCCAAAATGTTGTCGCACAGCCTGAGTTTAGCATGATTGTAAACTTCTCGCAGAGTTTGTTTTGCATGAGTCTCTCTGTTCTTAAATGGAGAATTGAACCAAAAGCAATCACTGAAAATGCAAGGCTTATCTCTTTTAGCGCAATGAAATGCTGGAAAGAGGATTTGCCCTCTGTGTGACTTTGGTTGCGAGCACTTTAGCTGACCACTAATGCAGATGACATGTTTGTTCCATTGCTGAAGCTATCTTTGACCTCATTTCCTCATGTTATTCACCAACCAGAGGCTAATCAATAGGGACTATTTGCTGTGACTTGTAGCCCCATGAAAGCTACAGATGATACAAAAATTGATGGCGAGTGTGCAACAACATAGCACTAACAGAATAATTGTTTTCTTTTACTCTGTGTTGATAGTGATGTTATACTCGGCTAAAGAAAGATCCTAAAAGTATTTGTGGGTGTTTTGTCTAGGAAGAGACTGTTTTGAATCCTCCTCAACCATAACTTGAGAACAACCTGGCCCGTTCATGTGTAAGGTAGCCTTATAGCCACACATTCCCAGCAGCGTCTTTGCCATGACCAGATGGTGTTGTTTGCTTTTCATAAACTGGGCATGGAATATACTTGAACCTTGATCTCAACACTGTAGACGTTATGATGCATAGCTGTTTTGTATTTTTCCCTGTAGGAAGAGCCCTTCTAAAAGCACTTTTCTCTGATTTTAGAATCAAAGGCTGTCTTCCTAGCCATAGGAAGGGAGAGGTATTTAGCAAGCTCTGAATTACTCTTTTTATTCTGAGATAGTGAAGTAGAAGGCTGGAGAAAAAGATCTATGTTCTTAGGACATGAGGAATTTTAATTCTCAGATTATGTGTAYATAAGCTAATTTATGAAAAATTTTAAAAGTGTTATTATATATAGATTTGCCAGAACAAATTTTTCCGTAGGTCTTTAGAGAGAGGGCTTTATCTCTAAGCAAAATTATAACTGATCTAGCAGTATTAAAACTCTGATTCTCAGAGAAATATTAGAAATTTATGCAGCAATAGCAGCATCTTCTAGCAGCATATAGTTTAAGGAAAAAAAAGTGGTGGTATTCTTCATGGAGTGGATGGAAACCAGCATTAATGGAACCGGGCCAGGTGGTCCAGTCTGTGATCCGCAGGTATCCASATGTTGCAGTTGCAGAACAGTAGTTCTTTTCATTGTCCAGCATCCTCAAGACTTGTCAAATTAAAKACTTGTCAAATGGACTTATCTAGCCTCGGGTATTTAGAGTGAGACTTGCTCCTTTGGCTCCTCTGACAGTTTCCAGCTGGTATTTAATTCGCTGCTAGCACGGGAGTTAATATTGTCCTGCCCTCAGAGACCATGGGGTAGGTTTGGCTCTTTCCAACCGATCAGATACACAAGGCATTTTGTGGGTGCATGTGGGGAGACCGTAGCATTGCATCTGAGCTGGAGGAATGTGTCCTTTGAAGGTGGATTTCCCAGCAATAATTTAGCAGTATGCTAGTCTCATCAACGAGGATCTGGCGTGATCCTCTTCAAGTGACCTCAGTCACCTCAGTTTGTTTAGAGCTTTCATTGTTGAGATAAATTTGATTAAAGCAAATTTTTGTTACAGAATAGTGCAGGTTAAGGCAGCTGTTAGGAGTTTGTATCATGAAAGTAGGACAGAGTAGTAGTGAAGAAACATAACATTTGTTACGTTACTCTCTAGGAACAGGTAGAAATGAAGCCACGACTAGCAGAGACCAGACTTGGACCAAGGACCCTGGAACGCAGTGGATTTCATCTGCTTCTATGTAAAGGACTGTTGAATATCCAAAGCATGAAGTGTTATAGGATGACTTATTTACGGTGAGTATTTCCTCCTTAAATATTTGTAGTGTGGGTGTATATTGTTTCACTCATTGAAAGCCACCTGGTTACTTGTGATTCTGAGCTGTTAGCAGGATATTTGCCAAACTGAAATCAGGCCATAGTGATAGGGGCTGCTGCATCAAGGTCTGCACTGTACAAGATGTCCCACCTAGAGAAAGGAGGACAGCTGCCTTTTGCACGTTACGGAGTGATCGGATGTACCTTCTGCACAGCTAAGGTGGGACTCCAAAGCTTCCATAAAGGATTGATGCTTTTACAGACAATCCAAACATCACAAGCTTCTGTGATATTGATTACAGCAAATGAAAATGTAGGAGGAGACCTAAATCAGCYTCTAACTAATAGTAAGAATAAAATATTCTAGAGGGAACAAGTTATTCCATAGCTGCTCTTTTCAGATCCTCTTGTATGTCCTTAAAAGATTTTGTGGTGGTCTCTGTCAAAAGCAAGGTACTGCCTTGGATGCATCACAGCTCCGACCATGATTTGTACAGCATCAAAATGAATAATTTAAAAATAATTTAAAATGTACAATTTAAATCATGATAAGAATCAAATATTTATTATAGGCACACCTATTCATGAAAACAAATGAATGTCATGTGTGACAAATGGGATGAAAATAAAGATCAAATTAGAAATACAATTTTCTAGCCTATACCTGTCCAGGGCACTTAAGAGTCATCCCTGTTTTTTGCAGGRCTGAAGCTTCATAAAGTTTTTTTCCTTATTGCTAGTGTTAGAATCTTGTTTGTATGAAGTTTCTAGTTATATATTYACTGAAAGTGCATCTTGAACTCAAATGCGTCACGGTTAAGTGCTTTGCTGAGTCAAGATGTGAATGAAAAACTTGATTGAGTAAACTATAAATATAACTTTCTTAAAAATAAACCTCATCTGGAAAGTCATGCTTGAATGTATGATTGAATTTTCCATAAACATCCACTCAAATTTCCAAGTTGCTTGGAAAATGAAATAATTATTGCAAGACAACAAAGCGCTAGTTGCGGTTTAAATATTCCACATGTCTAGTATACTGTAGTCACTGATTATTTGTACTAATTAACTTAGTGTTTCATACTTTGTTCCAATTTGGAAGGAAGTCGCTGCCCTAAACACGCAGTTGGGCTCTTGGCTGTAAGGAGATCAGTGTTTTCTGTGAAAGGTGACGCTGAGGATGGGTTTTGAACAGCAATTCTTCCCCATTAAAAGGCTTTGAAACCCCTATAAAAGCATGGGCATGCAGCAAACACCCTCTAGCTGGTAGAATTGATCATGCCACTTTGGGTGGTCGGGTGAACTGCTTGGTGGCCTTGTTTTGTAGGCTGCATCCTTTTGAAATACTGCTGTATTCTCATACGTGCTCTTTGGGACCAGTATGTGTGTTGCTAGACGAGATACACTGCCTGCCTGTGATCTTTCGAATGTCAACACAGTATTTTTTATAAATGATGCTTAAAATGCTTAGGCAATGAAACAGTTAATTGATTTTATAATGAAACATGAAATCCAACAGTCTTTGAGGTAGTTGAGAGCAGCTGATGTCTGMTACGATTAAGATCAATGTCATTATCTACTCGCCAGAGCCCGGCGGCTGCTGGTGAAGAAGTCATTAGTTTTTAGGGTAGCTGTCATGTTTTGATAGGTTATCCTTAGTCATACGCTACTGACAGCTCAGTGCGGGGGTACTCAGGTGTGATACCGATGCTACTGTGTTGATGAGACTGGGTTTTCAGCCTGGAGAGAGAAGTGGGCCTGCACAGAGCTCCTCCACCTTTGGATTGCAGAATAAATTGTTTGTAAAAGCAATAAGGGGARTCGATTGTGTCTCTTTGCATAACTATGTCAGCGCGCTCTGAAAAATACAGAATTTACAAATGTAGAAATATTTTCTCAACAAGATATCTTAAAAATTCATCCGTTGCAAGTGACTTGAATGGCTGAAATGTCCCAACATGTTAGCTATGTTATTTATCCAGCTTTTCCCATTTTGAGTCCTTGCTCCAGCAAGTAAAGAAGTGCTGTTCTATTTTATTTTATTTTAAAAAACAACTTTAATCAGACTTCCTTTACCAAACCAAGATTCTTGTGAAACACCTACACGTGACTCCCATATATCAAGCACTTTAGCCAGAGAGAAATTTGTATTGGCCTCCCTAGCAGAGAGTGGGAGTCGATGTATTTTTTGCAAGGAGAGGGAGTTTGCTGCTTTGCTAACTGACTAAGAGTAAATGGGAGTGAGATTAGTAARATGAAATACACTCATTCCCCTAAAATTGTCAGTTGGGGCATTCCACGTCGATACAGAAAACTTCCAGTAAAGTCTGTGCTAGAAAGAGATGTGTATTTGTGGAAATGACTCCAAGGAGGAGCTCTTGCTCCTCCTTCTATACAAGCTATACAAGCTTGTATAGAGCTTGTATACAAGAGTTCTATACAAGCCTCTAAAGATGCATTTACTCCTCTGCTGAACCCATGTGTTTATCAAAACTTTGAATGCTGAGTAATATTATTTCTCCTCTGCAACACCACAGGGACTTTTTTATTATATTTTTGACTATTTAGATGATAAGTAAAAAGCAGTATTGCTTATGAATAGTTAGGAAAAGGCAAAAATAGCAAGAGATATAGATGTAGAACACATGTGAATGCCTTTTGGAAAACCACTTAAGAGAGTTGTGAAGTAGGCAGATGGAAAGGAAGAAAGTCCTTGTGTCACCAGCCCAGAACTCCTGGTTGCAGCTGCTTGTTTGCTGAGGGAGGAACCTGTCACCTGGTTGCGACCTCTGAAGGGACAGTCCCCAGGCTAAGTTTTCCTGCATATCTTGAGGCCAAGCTTTTTTTTGGAAGGTGTTCCTGTACCCATATTTGTCAAGACAGACTTTCCTTGCAGATGTGGCCATTGGAATTGGAAGGCAGTGGAGCTGTTTTGGGGTCAGACAAAAGGAGGAAAATCGATGCTGAGAAAGCAGGAGGCTTCCCAGACTGCGGAAGGGTATTTAGGAGGTGGGGAAGTGCTTGCGCAAGGAGGGGGTTGCAAATTCATCCTTCTTGCCAAATGTCGAGACAAATAATCAGCATTAGTAATGTGTTCTGTGGTTATCCTGGGCTAATGGTGAAATACCGATGGCAGATTTAACAAGAWGATTACGCACTTAATCTTTCTGCTGATGCGTGATTTATGAAGTGTTATAAGGGCTGTGATGATGACAAGCCCTCAACAGGGTCGCGTAAATGATGTAAGAACGGATTGGAGATTTTCCCAGCATATTTACCCACTTCTAGCAAACCGTAGTGCAAGGACTGAAAATGGGGAAATACGGAGGTGAGGAAGGAAGGGCAGAAAAGCAGTGGCTACACAGAGGTCTTTTCCATGTTTTTCTTTGCTAGCTTTTTCTTTTTCCATAATCACAGTTTTAAACCTCGATTTTATTGGATAAACTTGGTGGTTTTCTTTTTTATTTTCTCCTCTAGCATTTAAAGTCAAGTCAGGTGAGTCATGGATCAGGCTTTCCCATGCAGTTCCCATCCCTCCTGTTGCTCGAAACTCTGCTTGGGGTGCACGGGCGTTATCTGTGTACAGAGTGAAATGGTTTTCAACAGGAGCCACGGAGCCCCTGGAAACTGTCTGAGCCTTTTGGTCATTTTTCAGTTGTTGGGAGACTGGACTGAAGCCCTAGGAAGGATGGAAGCTCATCTCTCAGTCATGYGAGCAGCTATTTTTGGCCATGCTTAGCAAGTGCCGAGGGGAGGAACCGTAAGCCACAGCCAGGAGCAGATGGTGAAAATAGATCTTCAGGGCCTGCACTCGAGYCTGTGCCCGAGCAGAGGCAACTGCAGCTTATCCGGTGTGTTAAATTCAAGTGAGTAGTTGCATTGATGCAACCCGTTCAGTTGCGTAAGTTGTATTGATGGAGCCTGTTTCGGCTGTGAATTACTGCGTGAGAAGACCTTTCAAGTGCCAGCTGGGCTTGCAAGGGGCATTTTGCTCAGACCAAACCATGTCCTCGGCTGTTTTATCTCTGATTAGGATGTGCTGTTTGGACAAGCAAAAAAAAAAATAGGATCTTACAGCTCTACGCAGGGTTTATTAAATCGCCGTGTAGTTATTCACAGTTATAAGGATGGCAGATAGCAGAGCTTTACTCACTTTTTCCATTGAGAACGCATTGTAACTAAGACCTTTTTGGCAACCTCATGTCTGAAATGGCTGCACTTGCAAAAGCAGCAATAAAAGACAGGCGAGAAGTTACATCCCAGATCTGTGTAGTTTTCATCTGCTTCCATGTGTGTGACCGTACTCTCTCCCCCACCTTAGGTYCTTCAGTCTGCTGCTGCTTGGCCCTAGTCACACAGAGGTTACATTGTGCTGTACTTGTTTCTTGTTTTGTTTTCCTCTCAGRCATTTTTTTTTAGCCCAATTTCTTATTTTTCCTCTGTAATGCTGAGTCCCCAGCAGCCTTCTCTTGGTGTGTTGATTACTCTGTGCTTGCCAAATGCAGTGTAATCTGAGCAGGCCATACTGGTTCTGGGCTCAAGTATTGCTTGCGTGTCACTCAACATATTTAGAGAAATATAGATATCCCAAGGGGACATAGGTTGTGCTGGCAGATAGCACAGTKAGGTTTATCTAATCTTCTCACTGAAATTCAGTTGCCGTGGACAAATAGTTGCATTTTGMGTTCCTAGCAGTGTGCGTGGCTCACACTGCAAATACCTTTTAGTTCATGCTGACAGGACAGTATTAATGCAAGTCATCCCTTCTGAAAGCATGCCAAAATCTCAAGGGGGCTAATGCTGCCCGGATAATCCATTTCCTCCAAAGCTGATAGTCACTGGATGGTGGGTGTTTTGTACTGATGGGACTGCTTGTTAGTGTAACCCACAAAATACCAACAGGAGAAAAACAAAAGACTAGTTGAGCTTGACGGAGTGGCCAGASAGAGTTTGCAAACTTACTCTGCTCCTCTAAGAGTCTGCATTATCCACTGGTTCTTTTGGAACTAACAGTGAATTTTCCTTTTAATCCAGCTGTGAGAAGGAGCAGTTCCCATTTGTCCTTGATTGACATTACAATGTTTTGACTGATGGAGTAAATAAGAGACAATTAGATGATCTGACTGAATCTTTTCCATCTCTAAGTTGTTGTTTTCAAACCATTCCACTCATTATAGTTTGTAAATTATTTGAGATAGATGTAGAGTTGTTGCTAAAATGTGTAAAGCTCAGGTTTGACAGCTATGCTGTCAAAGTAAACCTCTGCCAAAGAAACATTTAGTGCTGTTTTCTTGCATCCTTTGAGAACAGGATGGGGAAGACAGGACCTTTGGGAAAAGCTTGAAAAGAATAAGTGAATGGAGTCTAATGCCATTTCCCTTAAAGACTAGCTATGCAGTGGTATTTCTTGAATTTAACAGTATCRAAGTTTACTTTACAGGCTAACATTCCGCTAAGTGTCTGAGAAAATGATGATATTTCTGCAGGCCAGCCTTCCACTGAACGGTCAGATGGAAAGCCCAAAACTGCAGCTCTGAGAAAAGCAATCAGCAAAGGTATGTTCATCTTCAACAATAAGAATTATGCATTAGATTACAAAAAGTTTTCTTAAATCAAAATGCCCTTTCTTTATAGAATGCACACGTGTGGGCACGCACACAAAAGTGAGTGTGTATTCCCAGCAGTCTAAGATGTAAAACCTCACCTGTTTCAAAAGTTTTCATTTTCATTCAAATTATAATAAAATTATGATTTACACTCTACTTGAATATTTAAAAGAAATACCTCGTGTGATCCTCAAAGTAGCCCTTTATAAATTCACTGCATCTGCTGACAAGAATTTCCTTTTGATCTCTTGTTTTAACAATGTATTCCATCTCTTTTCATCTTTCCTCTTTTCACTTGTGGTGAAGAGTAACCAACTTTAGAATCATCCAGACCCAACAGCTGCTTTTACATTTTGCCTAYCCTGTATTCACTGTGTGGCCGGGAATAGATTTAACTCATTTCAAAGCTTTTGTGATAAATCATATCTAGAGGAATCAAAGCTGTGTCTCCTCATCTGGGAAAGCTTTGTGTTCTGGTTTCCATGGGAAATGCAAGTAAGAAGGTCTTGAGATAGCTCTTGTTGGAAAGGGAAGGAGGACACCAGCTGGTCGCCTAAGTCTAGGCGCCAGACTGTAATACCAAATTTTTTTGTGGTTCTCAGCAGGTCTCTTTATAAGTAGGCCCTACTTTTCCTCCATGAAAACAATCAGAAAAAGGAAAGCTAGTAACTTACTTCCTTTAAYGATTATAACCTGTAACCTTTTATAACTTCTGTAATTGTTTCCTCCTGCAGACTCAAAACGCAGCTGTGTCCAGTTTGGCTGAATCGCAGTAGATTGGTGCTTAAGTCTGTCACGCCTCTTGTTTTTCACTTGATGACCTTAAGGAAGAAATAGCGCAGTCCGAAGGCTCTGGGTAATGACACATAGGCTATACTATGAATGCTTTTGTTTCAGGGCTTGKTTGGTATGAATATTAGGTCACAAATTATTGGAAAGAACAGTATTTCACACCAAATGCTGCGGTAGTTTTCCACTAGGATCCTTGCTCAACCTCTGATGTAGAGTTTCATCTTAAAATGTTTCCAAATAGGAAAGTGGTTTCGTCTTAAATGTTTAATTTTAGGGAAGTACTGGATTTTCAGTAATATCTATTTCCTGAAGAAGGTAAGCGCATGCTGATGACAACTGTAGCAGATGGCATGGGGATTACAGAAACTCACGGGGCATTAAATCAAGAAAAGACTAGAAATGAAAACCACTCTGTGGTAGAGAAGAGATTACAGTCGTGGTCTGCATGGTGAAGGGAAGCTTCCATTTATTTCTTATCGGGGGAGGTGGGAGGGGTGGTGGAAACATAAGCTTAAGTATTAACCATGTTCCTGTCAATGGCTGTAAAGCTGAAATGTGTTTTTATGTGTGGGTAAAAAATTATGCAAAAAATTATGCAAGAGAAGAGTCAGAGAGGTTTTTGGTTGTTGATTTTGTTTTGGTTTTTCCCCAAAATCTCTCTCTACACTCTACGAATCATCCTGCAGATCTTGTCTATTTATGATTACATAGGGGACCATGTGATTACATATGTGAATACATATGTAGTACATATGTATTACATGTACATACGTGAATACATATGTATGTAAAAGCAAAGGTTTTCGCATATAATATTGTTCTTACATTTACTCCTCAAAATGCAAAGAGACAAAACGGTTTTGCTCCTTGCCGGCCCAATGTCTAAAAGCAAAGCCGAGAAGGAGAGCTGTTGCTCAATAGTCGTGCTTGGACATTGCACCTGCACCAGCTGTTGATGCTGCTCTGTGTCCTGGCACCGGAGGCAAGGCCAGGTACCCACCTGCTGCCACTTCCACTTCACCTCCCTGACCTGGAATCAGGCATTGTCTCCCTTGGGATGGATCTATCATCCAGGTGCTGAGGTCTCACAAACTCAGATTTGCAGAGATGTTGAGGGAAAGAGGGAAAGTAAGAAAGAAAGATTCTTCTAAGCTTTCTCTGTCTTTCAGAACYATCTCGGCAGATATGAGTAGGAATCAATACAGTTCTCTCGCTCACTTGCAGTGTGTAATTTGTCATGCTGCTTATGATTAAAAGCTCTGTGGTGATGAGCCTGGAAGGACGATGCTCTTAAAGCCTGGAGAAATTAATTCCTCCAAGCACTTTTAAGATATTTCTATGAGCTTGTAAGTTGTCTTTTTTTTTTTTTTTTCCCTCTCTCTTCTCTCCTTCTCAAGAGAAAGATTAGGTAACTTTTCGTTTTTTTACATTTGAACGTGTGCATTTGAAATTAGTTTCATGTGTCAAGTTGTTGTCCAGAAGATACTACTGATTGACTTTGTTTTCAGGGTAGAGACMAAGTTCAAGTCTTTCCTCATTTTACGAAATATTATTTTTTAATGCATCTAATTCAGTTGYGGTTTGTTTCTAAGTTGAGAATGAACAGTGGGGTTTTTTTGCATTTACCATTAAGTCTTGAAGGTGTTTAAAGAACATAAACAAATTTTTTAGAGGAGTTAATTTAGTGTTTAAGTGCCTTTATATTCTAGTTCTTTTTTTTTTTTTTTTAAGGAAAATTTTCTACGAGGTTCCAACTCAAAACMAAGAATTACAGGGCCTGAAATGGACCAAGAAGCTGAATGTTACGTGCACGTCGAGGTCACGATGTTCCTCATGACACATTCAGAGAGTTTATGAAATATCCTCCTTTCTCTTTGTTTCACCCTCTGATTTGTATGTGAGATGGATTGCAGCTCTCGCAGGAAGATTTCAAGTCAGACAGTGAGAAATGGAAGAAGTAGAGGACCTGTGGAGCTGGGACTGGTGGCTGAGGTGCTGCTCGTGAGGGCAAAGCTGCAGGTCACCTCAAATGTGCTTTTATTAGTGTATTCCGGCATGTGACGAATTCAGGCTCTTGGAAACCATTACTTGTGAGTATGCAATTTGTTGCACGCAGAGTGGATGTTTTGCTCTATCACTGGGGATTTTAAGAGCTGTATTAGGTGCAGTGTTTAATTCCCTAGAGCTGACACTTAACAGGGGCAGAACATTTTCTGCTAAGTGTTCTGGGCTAAGACATCCAAGCAATAGTACATGACTACTTCCAAATGTATATTCCTTCAGGATTTTAACTGTTGTCCCTCTGTTCCTTCAAGGACATGCCATTAATAGTTAACTTTAGATCCAATCATACTCCTCCTTCCTTTTTCATGTGGAAACTGAAGACCAATAAGGGTTTTGTTTCTGCATGCCCTTTTATGAATCTGTATTTGATCTGGGAAGACAATAACAGGTTTTAGAGGGGTTTTGTCCTGTTCTCAGAGCTACTGACGTGTTCCCATTTCCAGACAAAAATCTCCAGGCCTGCTTGTGACACTAAAGGATTTTGTTTTAAGCATTTAAAGTGTGAAAATGTTTCCATTTATAGAAATAAGTCACCTTTGACCAGAAATGGAAAACCTTAGTAAAGAAGATAAAAGAAGAAAAAAAAGAGCCTGGATGGCTGTCACCACCATGACATYGATACCAAAATTTGTGACCGTTAGGATTTTTCCATAAGTCATTGCATAAAACTTTGGGAGAGAGCGAGGGCAGAGGAAAACTTAAGTTAGCCAGAAATCAGGATATCTTTTCTATGGCAACCTCTGATATTATGTAATATGCTTTCAGCCAAAATGAGGAATAAAAGTTAAAGTATTCTGCTTGCTTACCGACTTTTTATCAGAGTAAATGAAAATTCTGCTTTTGCTTGCAGAATTAGTCATGCAATGAAGATGTTGACCTGAGAACCCAGTTCTGGTGCAGGCAATGCATTTCTGTTGTGGTTTAAAAGGCCTTTCTGGAAGCTCTATGACAGTACAGAAGCAGCAACTAGGAGCTAGGTGAGTGTGTATCTAGCAGTCCATCAAGTCAAATTCCTCTTTCCTCGACTTCTGGCCCATGGTACCTGTATATCTTTCTGACTGGGCAGAAAAGAAGCAAAAGCCTGAAGTGACGTGAAGACTTGGCTCAAGCTTATCTGCAGTATCTAAGAAAATCGGCGTCCTCACCTGAAGGACAAGAGTTTTGGGGTGGATATTGGCARTATCGTTCTTGCCAAGGGAAAGACTCCAGGTGCGGATGAGCAAGGACTGAAAAGTCTTGGTTGAGTCTCGGTAACTTGTTCCTGCTATCCTGGTGGGATACATTTTTGTGCTTTTTCTAGTGAGGTTGCTTGTACGTATAATGTGTTCTAGACAGGCGATACATTGCCTTCTTTCTTGTGACTCTTGAACAAGCCATAATTGAGGTGTGTACTCTAATCCTTTGGTTGATTATAACTCATAACTTGGTTTACATTGGCTTTGCACTTATCCTGGAGCTTCTAGTTAGTTTGCTTTCCAGACTCCTCAGACTTCATCAGTTAAAAATTCTTATATTTTTCATAGTTAATCCTGTCTGAGAATGACCAGAATTGACAATGTCTAAAATGCCTTAACATCTTCCAGATTTCTGCAGTGCTTTCATTCATAAGGCAAGCTGGACTGGTCAATGCAAACTCATCTACTTGAACTGCAAAGCAAAATGTTTCAGATACTTTGTCGAGTATGTGAGATTTCAATATTTGGGAATGTCTTTGAGTGTTTGCACTGTAATTTGTAATAATCCCTAAATTATTCCCATAACAAYCTACAGTACCAGTAGGTTCATCCCTAGCAAGTACAGACTTCTGAATTAATCTGTTTCTGCTTCATATTTCATTCATCCTTGTCCTGCAGTTCCAAAGATGCTTTCCAACGTGCTGCTATGCCATCCCAAACCTCAAATGAACATGATGGATAATCCAACAGTCTGTAGATTGTAGATTATCCAACAGGCTGTAGATTGTCCAACAGTATCGGTCTTGTGGTCTGACTACAAGTCCTGCAATAGTTTGAAATGCCCTTTCTTTTCCTTCTGAAGCTGGGATGCATCATTCCACTGGCTGTGCTGTTCCTGTTCACTGCACACTTCTTTCTGCTACATTGTGCTAATGCTCTACTCATGTTGTTTTGCACCCTCCAATAACCACAGCATCAGTGGCCAGAAGCATGGCCAGAATTCCTTACAAGGACCGGGATATCCCTGAGTGTAGAGAGCGTAAAAACCCTTGCGTCCAGCTGAGTCTGTAGCTTGTAGTAGCTTTTCTGTGCACCTCTGCTGCTGCTTCCATCTAGATAATATTCTACCATGTGCCTCGTGGTGCCACAAGTCAGATTTTTCTTGAGTGGCAGTGTTCAACTTGCAGCAAAAGAAATCCTGGTCATTTTGRTGATCAAAGCCCTAGTTCTGAACTCAAAACAGCTGAGGTATTGGAGTCTGAAGAACCTCTTGACTGACCATGAGGACTCTGTGCCGGGATGCTTAGGGGAATGTGGGGGAAATATAGCACTCGGATGCTTTTTAGCATGATGTTCCCAGCAATGGTTTAATCCAGGATTTGGCACAAATTCCAGTTGTTGACAATTATCTCATCCCTGTGGCTTTAATTAGATGTAGTGACTGTCACGAGAGATCTAACCTGTTAAAGTGCTACTGCTTTTTGCTCCCCTGGGGGTGCCTTTTAGAGAAAGATAAAATGATTTTGGTGTACAGGATGTATAATGCCTCTCAATTTGTTAAATTTGCCAACTGCTCTGGGAGCCTGTAGGAGGAAAGGTCATGTACAAGAGTGAAGTGCTATTATTCATCCTAAAAGATTCTATTTCATCTTCTGAAAAAGAAATCTAGATTTTTCTGGACGTTCTGCACTACTTGACTGGTTTCTTTAAGCACCTATTTGGAAAAGTTAGCATTCGTTCTTTGGCCAACATTTGTATCGTTCTTTTGCCAGGTTTTGTATATCCCTAGGATACTAAGTACTCTCACAAAGAATATTTTTCTGACCTGTGGTAGGTGACTGCTTACCTCCTTTTTTGCTTTTTTCTCAGTCTGTTTTCTGTGACCAGACTGTAAGGAACTGATTTTTGGAGTCTTTTGACTCAAACATATGCTAAGTTGCAGTGTGGCAGTGCAGATCATGATCCTCAGYAAGTCCATTTGCTTGGGTTAAATTCACCTGTTTGACTTACCATATTCTCCCATATCCCGTGATTATTTTCAAATATACAAACAGCTAAAGCATCTTGAAGAAGGAGTAAGCTAGGTGTGAATGTAAGGAAAAGGAGATGTGTGGGAGAGCAGCCCAGTAAGCCTCCAGCTTTGGTATAGCTCAGTCCTGTCATTTATGGGGCCAACTCAGATGGTGTAGTCAAAACCCTCTTGGTCTACGCAACGTTGCAACTTGAACAAGTTTATTTTAGTTGTCTTTTAATTTTAACTTGGCATCCATTTTCTAGCTTTAATTACAATATATAGGAAAAAGTAGGGTTCATTTTGAGTGCAGCGCTGGGAGGTCCTGTGTGTAATGGCCTGATGTCGGGARGTTTTGACTCCATGAGGAATGAGCAACCTGACCAATGTGAGCAGTTCCTTAGAATGCTTGAATAGTTTGAATCTTTCATCATTTCACAGAGCAGAATAAACTTACACATGGAGAAAGTTTTASAAGTAAGAGAAAAGGGAACTCCTCTGCAGAAGTTATATACAGAGATTGATTATTTCTTCTGCAGATTTTGCACCTCAAAAAATATTAAAATGGATTAGCGGTTAAAATATGCTATCAGCTAACAAATTATGAATTTATGCAGCTCCTGAAGCTACAATCTTATTTTATGATTCTCCTGTAAAGCTAGAATGTCTAAGGTGTCCTACATGTACAATTCAACCTTTGCCATTCCTGATTGATATAACTGTAAGTGAGCAGGATTTMAAGGTATCTGTTATTTGATTCTTGGAGGGAAGGATGTCGGGGACATCCTTCATGTCAACTACATGTATTCCATGTAGTTGAATATATCAGTTTTCCCTGTAGGTTTTTGTGTGCTATGTAGTGTATTGAGTTTTGCTTGTCATGTTCAAGATTTCTAAAATACTGTTTTGCATCATAGAGTCTGYATTCTAGAGACTTATGATACAGTCTATAGCAAGCAAGCAGTATTAAAACAGAAGAAAAAGGAATAAGATATATTATGCTAGCTTTATAGAGTTGGCGTTAAGAACAATAGTTAACAAAGATAGTGATGATTGTTCAATATATGTTTCTTAGCCTTTAAATGCACATGTATCTCATGCTGTAAGGGTTATAGAATGCACAAATGTAAATGGATCTGGTTATTTATTTGTTTATTGTTCTAGACATTTGACAGAAGGTCTCATCCTTTGACAAGTATTCAAAAATCAAATGAAATCGCACATGCTTAAATAAAATAGACAACTACTACCTACTACTGCTATTACTAATAAAATASACCTATGTGAATTCTCCAGTTATTCTAAGCCCAGACCATTATGTCTTTCCAGAGCAGTTTCCTTCCATTTCAGAGTATGTATTTTGAAAATGTCAGTTTGGACAGTTATGGCCAAAGCATAGCATAAGAGAGTCCTTGGGAAGGAAGAGATGGTAAAAAGATGCCTAGCATCAAATTCCTGCTCTTTTTGCCTTGTTCCAACACATCTGAAGACCTTTGCTTTGGAAACATGGCATAACCAAGACCCTGCAAGGTAAGACGTTCCTGCGTTATGCGTTCCTCTTTATTCAGTGCCATTCCCTTTATTCCCTTTTCCGTGGCTGCTGCCCAGTCTGCAGGAGGGGCTGGGTGCTTGTGCTTRAAGGTAAGACATGTTCTGGAAATGCTCCAGGCCACCCTGTTGCTGTTACATATGTCCAGTAGAGAAGCAATGTCCTGTGACAACTTGGTAAGATACTCAAGGTGTGAACGTAGGCATTTTGCCCCAAACACGTGTCAGCACCTCAGTGCCCTGGGACACCGCAGGCACAGCCCTCTGGCCAGGGACGTACGTAGTCGTACATAGTCACGTCCCCCTGAAGACAGGCAATGACAGGGCAGCTGRAGAAGAGCGCACGCAAGGAGACAGCGAGAGCCCTGGGTGGCGAGGAGGCTGACGGGGAGAGTGCTGGGGTCATCTGGCTCTTTTCTGGCTACCTATGGGAGGTTACAGAGCCCGTCTCCCCGCAGCAAAAGCATAAGAAGCCGCGAGCGCGAGGCGCTGCCCAGCGAGAACCGCAGGTACGGGGTGGGCAGGGAGCACGGGCACCATCCATCCGCCCGCCCGCCCCAGGATGCGCCGCCTCGGCAGCAGCATCCGCAGGGGTGGTACCCACCGGGCTGGGAGCTCGCGTCTGCTCCCGCACGGAGCAGCGGGAGCAGGAGCGTGCCGGGGCGCCCSGGAGATGAGCTCCTCCAGGGGTGCCGCTTTGCGGAGGAGGAGGAGGAAGAGCGCTCTATACCTGTTCACTTATTTCTTCAAGAAGTCGTTCTGCACGTGGAATGAGCGCCGCGGCGGGCTCGGCCGGGCTGGATAAGGGCATGGGCGGCCGGCTGGGCGCTAGCGCTGCTGCTCCGCGCGCTGCCGAGCTCCCGGAGGAGGAGGGCTCGCTCGCCTCCAGCTTCCCAAAGCGGGGAATTGCGGACGAGCCTTGGAGCGAGCCGTGGTACCACAGCGGATGTGCGGAGGGAAGCGAGATGCTCGCGGCTGGACCCCCAAAGTACGTGTCGGGAGGAAGTTTCCTGGAAAGGGGGAGCTGGCTACGGAGATGTCCTTGTCTTCTGTCCCCTCCTACCAAAATGAACTATTTATTTAAGTTAATTCTTTGCCTTTAAAAGATATTTTSAAAGTTGTCATGCTTTTATTAATTTTGCTTTCTCTTTTTGTGCAGCTGAGCTGGATATGTCCAAAGGGACATGTTCCTTACAAGCATGTGTCTAGATTTTTCAGGTGGATTTGGAGTTTTGGTTAATGGGAAACCCCTAGTCATCTGGGCAGGGGGCATGTTGCTGGTGGCTTCTCATTGCGGCACGTGTTGCACCATTAAGATTTAGCTAATTAAACCTTATTGTGATCTTGCCATTAACAGTAGGCAACATTTAATAACAGGAGAAATTTAAACGAAGCCCTAAAGCAGCTTTCAGGGTTGTTATCCTTTGTCGAGCTGATAAATGTAATGTAAAGTGACCTAAATGAAGTGCTGGAGAAGGGTTTGTCAGTTGTTTATATGTTTAGCTAGGATTATGTGAAGACATAAGGAAAAGAGGATTTGCTTGTGCATTGCAAATTAGTTATGATGATTTGGGGCAGAAAACTGAGGCAGGTCAGCAAACTGCATATGAAGAATTTCCTGTCCCCGTGTACCCCGACCTCATATGTTACAATACTTTGTACAGATTTTAGAAGAGGAGATTTCCTGCCACATGTTTGGCAGTTTGCCTGCATGTAACTGCATTAAGCAGCCCAGTCGTGGCTTTCATATCACTCCACTAAGAATATTTGTTCCTTCTCTGTAAACTGCTGCTGTGCCAGCAGGGTTTTTAAGAATGGAAGAGGAAGGTTGTGGGAGGGCTGTGGGAGAAATCCCAGCTCGGGAGGGAAGACGCGGGTGTCCTCTCGTTGCAAGAGGTCACTGTCCTGCAATATCTCCGAGGGAAGCAAGTTGAGGACAGCGTTTTGTAGAGCACTCGTAAGTAAATCGGCGTTTAGACAGATGCGAGGGAATGGGAGTCTGAGCACCTAACGTATATTTAAAATCTAATCCCTAAATAGACTAAATGTATGCCTGCACTGCTACGGGTCTTCAATTTTGGTTTCTTCCTTTGGTTCACATCCGTATTATGGTGGTTGTGCAGGTTATTTCTGCTGTTAAATTTTCACTGGAMTCTCCAAGGATGATTAAGCCCAAGTTTATTCCCTGACGTGACATGCTTACCAAATTTTGAGCTAATTAATATTCTGTAAAAAACAGAAAGAGTGAATGTCATGTACCCCGGTCTTACGATGTTCTTGTTGCAATCAGCAGCATCTCTTCCCATTGTGTTGCAGGAGATCATCGTGCTGAAGGCTCCGCAGCAGCGTCCYAAGGGCAGTGGTAGTGACAGAGCTGCTATATTAATATTGTTGCTTGGGAAAGCTTTGCAGACGGGATCACAGGTAAACAAAAAAGCAGCTAAGGGGACRATTCAGTTTTACTCAAAATAGAGAGAGTTTCCAGGTCTCACCTTGACAGCGTGTGAGGTTTCACTTAATGACATATTAAATGTTCTTCAGTTGTATGTACAGACTTGGTTGTTAATTAAATAAATAAACCTGAGCCTCTAGACTATATGATGMCTTTTTTTTTCATTGCTTTTGTAGAGTCTTGAAAAAACATCTGKGGAAGATGCTCAGATCTTCATGTGATTAAAACAAGACCAGAGCGAGACAACTGCATTGTCCCCATCCTCTGTGYGCCACACAGCAGTGGGAGAGGGTAAGGTTTAAGCTCCTTCACAGCTATACCAAAGATATTTTGATGCTTCTCCATATCCTATTGAAGGCATTTCCTTTGATGCCAAAGTATTTTTTTCTTCCTGCAAATGGAGCATATTCACTTGATGGCTGGGTTTTCTGAGAGGTGTGGAGGGCATTCAGAGTTCTTTGATTGTTGTAACTGCTCCCTAGTTATCTCCATTTTGCCATTCCTTGTAGGTTTGGCAGCGCTCCTTACACCTTCCTCTGAAATATATCTTCAGCATTTGAGTTGCTTAGTTATGTTAATCATGTTTGCCTTTTTTCACTGATTCATTCTGTAAAAGTCCGTCTCTTTTTTCATCTTTGCTAAACAGTTTGCTTCTACTGAGAGAAGACACAGCCCATTAACTTGCTCACAGGTGTACAGAGCCCTTCCCTGGATGAAGACTTTTTTTTGACGAGGAAGCTAGGGGAGGTTGTCCCATTTTCAGATGTGAGTTAAGACTTGCCTTTCTTTGCAGAGATGGAAAAAGTTTTGACTGGATTGGGTCATCTTAAATTTGTCTCAATTCCTTCCCTTCCCAGTCATTTCTGTTATCTAGGTGCTTTATTGTAAGCATGGCATGCAGAGTATCTAGTTGGAATTTGTCAGAGGGAAATGCCTAAGCAGTTGGATTAAATGTTTTACTAGTGAACCAGTAAAACTCTGTCAGGAGTCCTAAACTATTTCAAAACTAAATTTTTCACTTAGACATAGGAATCTAACAATGCATGTAATCACCAAGTAGTGTTTTCAGCAGTATGTGAAAGGCATAAGCATGTTGTCAGCAGCACAGTGAATACGTATGAAGTGCCTAAAATGCTTTAACAATGTGCTTGTTCACAGAGGACCTAAAGCCACAGTAAAACAATAAGAGACAGAATATTTGGTTCAGCTTTCCAGGGTCGAGAAATTACCCTGCTCCAAGGTTTCAGTTATAACTCCTTGACTGCCTGATAAGGATCAGAATTGCAAAATACATTGTTGAAATTTGGGAAAAGACAGCGATGTTTCTTCACGTGCCCTCTATGAGCTGGTAACCTATAAGCACCGTTAAGGCAGCCTTACTGCTCAAATGGAAGTTGCCGGTACTGAAGGTAGGAAAAGGCTGATCAGCAGGGGAAGCAGCGGCAAAACATAAAACTGCTTTTGATATATACGGTGGGGAGGCTAAAGCATGAAGGGCAGAGGTGTCTGTGACTGGTAAAATAGGCTGACTGGTGACACAGACGAACTAGGGGAGTTTCAGGAACCAGAGCCAGAAGAGCAGGTCAGGTCAAGAGTGTGTTGTGCCAAAAGGCTACMGTGTCAGTGAATTCAGAGCCCTATTTTTTTTTCCTCTTGTTTTTTTGATAGACTGTAAGATAAACCTTAGAAAAACAGATCTAAAGTACAGGCATTTTTTTTTTCTGTGTTAGATAAACTTTATGTGATTATTAGAGCTGTGGTTAGCTGTAAGATGCTGAGAGGAAGAAAAAATGATTAATGTATGATGTTAACGCATTGGAAGAAGAAATAAACTTCTTAAATATTTCCTTCAGCGCACAAATGATTTTTCTTTAAAGCTTCCAAAGCGTCTTACTGAAGAAATAACTCTGATAACACAGTTTGACTACTTTGCTTTTTTTTTTTTTTTTTTTTNTTTTTTAAAAATGTGAGACATCTTAATATCTATCCTATGATTTTCTTCTATGGTTTTGTTGCTGTGTGCTGCTAGCAATCATCCCTTCCCCTATGGACCGAGCAAACATGCGCTGAACTGGACCCGTGCAGATAATTTTGATGCGGTGTTAGCATTGATTAGCTCCATTCAGTGGCTTGAGTGCTGCCTCCCTAGTTCATGGTGTGATTTTTGATCTGAGCACAGCATTGGGTGTTCTCCAATGCACACGAGCCCCAGGGTCCGTATTGTGTGGTGCCTGGGGTTCACAGCAAGGACGTGGCTGTGCCAACACGCAAGTCAGGAGACGTGAGGAGGGAAGAGGGACTGAGCTCCAACGCAGCTGAATATTGGTACCACGTCATAGTGGTTTAATGTTCACTTTCTTTTTATTTTCTTCTTTTAATTTTTACATTTTTTATTTTATTTATTTATTATCTTATTTTCTTCCCCTTTTTTTCTCCCTCTCAAATAATTTTAGGTCGTGGTCAGGCTTGCTTCTTTGATCCTTTTATCTGTGCTTAGATTTGAATGTGCTTTTTTTAAAAAAAAAAAAACAGAATTTCTACTGAGGTATATTCTGTGAGTACCTGGGCAATGCTACTTGTCCTCATTGTGTATATACACCCATACAGCAACAGAGCTGTGCACAAAGAATATACTTTTCTACCATATTTTTAGGACATTTAGGTCTTGATAAGGAGGAAAAAAAAAATGTTGCCTTAAGAGTTGATTATAACTGCTTAGAAGGAGGCAGAGGATACACATCCCAGCTAATTGCCAACGCTTCTCCACAAAAACAGGGACAGGAATGAGCAACATGCCATTCCTGCCAGGGCAGTGGTTTTGCTGGCACGCTCAGCAGAATAGCTTGTAAAAGTTGGATTAAGGAGTGGTCTCTGACATCCCCTGCCCAAACTCAGGAGGCAACGCCGAGGTGGGAACATTCAGCTTACTGCTTTTCAGCTGCCCGACCCATGTCTGAAGAGAAACAAACCCTTGTTCTAGCACTGGTCTCGGCAGTGTGGCTCTGAGTCTATGTAGCAAACAACTTCCATGTACTTTTCAGAAAATAATTGACTTTTTAAAACTCTACTTTGTTGGCTGGTCTTTGGAGACCAGAGAGCAAACAGCTATGTACACGTTTTCCACGTTATTGATTAGCTCTGAGCTCTGTATTGCTCTTGTGTGCATCATTTTTATAGCTGCCATGTCATATTAATTATAAAACATATGAATTATTAATACTTCTTGCCATTGTTGACTCCCTGAATGGGATATGTGAACACCTCTGCTTGTCTACCATGCACAGTGTGTTTGTCTGGCTTGAAATAACTCAGTTTTAGTCAGTTTTTGGTGGACATACCCTTTGCGTTTTTGGGCTTCTCTAGTGCCCTCAGACATGGTGATGGGGKGCTTGAGGCTGTAAGGAGTTGCTTTTACATCCTCTGTAGCTGTAATTAAAACTTCTTGTCAAAGCAGTCATTGTGCAAATATAAGATTTTGAAGTATTTAACTTATTAAGCMTTTTGCACAAGTTGGAATCTGATTTCTGGACATCTCTGTGTGCAAGAGAGTTGCAGACTTCTGACCACAACTTGAACAAACACCAGCCAAGGTCTGCTCCAAACGTTTACTTTGTAATTTGGTTGGCTTTGCAAGTTGTCCTGTTGCATGGAGAGCAACACTTCATAGTTTATATTCTCTTCTCATTCCTCATTTTTGGATCAACTAGAATAACTTCACAGTTAAGTGTGCTAAATCAATTGTCATCTTGATTGAATACACATTATAAATATGTATTTTTGCCGGCAGATTCGGGATGTGACCAGACTAAAACGAGCAGTGCAAGGRCAGTGTTGCCCAGAGATCAATACTCAAAGTCCTATACTCAGGCTTGTGGTGTGGTTTTTGGCTCTCTGAGGGACAAATTAATCTGGTAGTTGTTTGATATCATAATTGCAGTGCTACTGACCAGAACAAACTAGATTATTACTTTTGTGAATACTCAAAGGTCAGATGTCGGTGTGATGATATGCACATGAGTTTTTGTACTTGGCAGATCAGTTGAAGCTTCTGCTTTGTGAATATACTCAGCAGATCAGCACAGAGGAGCCTCAATGGTGTTAAATTGCTCCCTAGCTGGTGCACGTTAATCCCTCCACCAAGTAAGCAAGCCCTTACTTAACCTCATATATGGGAAAATCATTTCCACAGTTGARCTTGCATCTGTAATCACAATCAGATCATAAATAAGTCTTTAGAGACTCTTATATTCACCTAATGCTAATCATGCCACCATTCCTTTTTTCCCATTAGTTTCTACCTCTGTATGTTGAGTGGCGCCTGTCCTTCCCCTCCTCTTTCAGCCTAAATTCTGTCTTCTGCACTAGTATATTTATTAATATCACTGCCTGAAAAAATGGCTGTAATTATTCTGACACTGGTTTATGATTAATAATCAAACTACAAGATCTTTCACAGAATAACTTTCCTCCTCTGTTAAGTTTTCTCATGTTATTTTCGGTGAAGTGGACCAAGTTGTTTTGTCCTCCTGATGGCTGCTTCCTCAGCCAGCTCGTTGAAGGGCAGCTGTTAATTTGCCATTTAAATCTCAATTTGCCTGCAGATATGTTGGTGCCTCCGYCAGGGAAGCCTTCCAAGCGATGACGGAGGTGACAGCATTTTGATGTTTTAGTCACATCGTATATAACGGTATGACCCCAGCACGCTTTATGTGGGATGTCAGGTCCAACATGTCATGCTGCCAAAATGCAAGTAATTGTAGGATTAGTTTAGAAGGAGCCAAACCAAGCGAGTACCAGATACGGAAATWTGCCATAGGCTGGCCCGAGTGCAGCTAGTGACAATTCTTCATGGACAGTTTGACAAATATATTTTTTCAGTGAAGCAATCAGGTCATTTTGGCTAGTCTCTTTAGGATCTCTTCTTAGGAAAAGGATTCATCTTCAGCAGAGTGTTTGGGATTTTGCCTCAATACTGTAAAAGGAACAGAAAACCAACCGGGAAGGGCAAATTGATAGGTGAGTGCTTCTCATGTGAGTGCATGAAAACTCCCTCCACCCATTAGATGGCCAATATATCAATTTAATAAATGGTAGAAGATTTGTTTTCCTTTGCTATCGCTTTCTTAAATCATGTTGTTGGAGAGGAGGAGCCAGATTATAGCCAGTGCTCCATTGGCTTTTCCGTTTCCCTTTGAGCAGATAGGAAAAGATAGGAGCATTAAGGAATGTTTGATATTATTCCTCTTCTTAACGTCATGCCGATATGAATGCCAAGATTTCTGATTTTTTTTTTCCTGATATACTTACCCAATATGCTAAAATGCTTGCAGTAGAAGTGATGGGATTGTTTAAGTAAAATGACGGAGTCGAGCTTTTCAGAGATGGTACTGTGGAAAAAGGTAAAATGTAAATTCCGTGTTCAACCTTTCTGATACTGTTTTTCAGTGTTATTCTGTATAGAGCAAGGGCCTGCATGAGAAAAGCAGCATGTATTCAACAGAGTAGATTTTAAATGATCAACCTTAAAATCTTTATTCTTAGCCTTTCCTGTTGTGAAGTTATGCCAGCTCAGTGAAATAAATTATGAGGCTAAAATGAGGCATAAATTCTCCTTAGTTGGCTTTCAGGTATTTGCACTTATTTAGCCAGTTTCATTTAAAARTTTCCACTACTTAAATTATGTTTTAAAGTTGATATTTTCTATTGACATAGCTATGTGCATAGCTTGTGAACACAAGTGTGTATAAATTCCTAGATACAAATTATGATTGGTAATGGCTTTTGGTCTTCGTGAGCTCTCCCCATGTCATCCAGTTGGATGAAAGCCACACCGCTGTAAGAGTGCAACAGCAGAAAGACTGAATAAGTAGCTGTCYTCCTGCACATCCTAAAGTCATTTTCTCTGCTATTAGCAGATCAACGACAGTGTTTTATGGGCTTCTCTCAAGGCAGGACACCTCCTCCAAAGCCCAGAAGGTCTGAACTGCCTTCTGCTTAGATTCTTTAGGAGATGTCAGAGATGGGGGACCCAGTGCAGTCAGCCAGAAGAAAGAAACAGCTGTTCTTAGGCTTTCAGATGGCACCTTAAGTATTGCCAGCCGCATAACTCTTTTCTTCTTGAACATATTTTGTTGTCCAGGTCCTTCCTTGCACGCCAGCACCAACTGTGCCYTGCCCCCTCTAGGTCTTAGAGCCGTGCAAAGAGCTCTAAGTCTTAGAGCTATACAGCAGCARAACTTGTTGAACCAGCCCCTCCATTGGGACAAGGGGACCTAATTTTGACCAGTTTGTCAATGTCCAAATGTGCACGAGTGCTCCGTGTGTCTCTGCTGCTGCTGACTGATCTCCATTAGGTAGCAAGCCAGGGTCTTCTCACTGCTAACGCTAATAGAAACCGAGTGGATTAGCTGTAGGCAGCCCTGCTGCTGAATTTAGACAGTGTTAAACTGGACTGTTTTCCCTAAAAACACATAAAGAATTGATGGGGCTTTAGTCACACACTGTTGATAAAGGACAGTGAAAGAAATGTCAAAACTATTTAATGTGTTTRCGCTTAAATAGGGGTTGCCACAGGTGCTATTTTTCCTCTGATCTCCCAACTTTTCCATGGGGAATTCCCCTTTYTTGCAGTGCTGTTAGTCAGTGGATCAGGAGCTCGAGCAGACTGCGGGGAGTTTAGTGTTGGCAAAGGTGAAGGCCAAGAGACACATTTGATATCAGAGATTCTAATAAAAACCAAAGCATGATGAGCTGGCTGCTCTGTGGTTTGTGTTGTCAGCTCATTCTACATCCCTGTAGCTATTTTCCTGCTAGCACAGCTTTGCCTTTCTCACATCATCATCAGAACCTTACATTTTTGGCATAACCTTCATATTTTTTTGCAATCTTTTATTTTAAGTGTATATATATAACCTGGTATTAAGAACCGAAGAAACTATTGCAGGAGTTTGGCTTGGTTACTGGAGAGCCATGCAGAGGTGTCAGTCTGTGGCAGGTGGCTGCATTACCTTCCCTCACGAGTTGGACACGCTGAATGAGCATCCCCTGGATTAAGTGACAAGCGACCAAACATGGGAACTTTTCCTTTGCTTTCTGTTCCAGAGCTGGAATATGGACACGGTGCAGCACACAGTGGCCACGGCGGAGATCCCCGACCACGCTCTTTACACGGTTGGAACGTGCGTCCTTGTCATCGGCACTATTGGCATCATCGGAAACCTCCTGGTTCTCTACGCCTTTTACAGGTTTAAAACTTCTAATAATCGAAACAGCAGCCTTTTTTTCTTCATTTGCAAGGTAGAATTTGCAGAATATTTTGCCCAAACTGACACTATTCCCTACAGCCTGCAGTGTGCTGCAAGGGCTGAGGAAGCAATGAGGTAGGTGCCGCGAGCTCACGCCATCCGCCGGTTCCCTGCTTCAGGCAGATCACAGGATTCCTGTCAGGTTGTATGTGCTGGTGTCTTCTGGCAGCGTAACACATAGTGGAAGCAACTGCAGATAGAGTATGTAAATATCTCCAGAAAAAAAAAAAAAAAAAAAAAAAAAAAAAAGACTTTTATTCTGTGCTTTGATGCTGCCTTTCCAAATCCTTCTTGTTCATTTTTGTTATCAGCATTCACTTTAGTGCCAAGAGTGTTTAGCATGCTAGAAATTCCAGTAGGGGTGTGAGTCAAATGTTAGTTTAATACTCTTAATTCTTAAAGCAAAATAATTAAAAACTGATATGAGAGAAAAGAGAAACTGCGTTCCCATCAAGTTGGCAATTGTGATGTTTGCAAAACACTGTGGTCTTTATGGCTTTCTTAAAATTCTGGCTTAACATTGTGCGATWAATTGTAAAAATGTAAAAAACTGCAAATGCATTAAATCAGCATAGGGAGAAACTCTCCTCAGGCAGAGCAAGAGCACCTCAGCTGTGAACTCTGCTTGCCTCCCGCTCTCTAGACATTGGAAACAGCTGTGAGAGCTGTGTGATTTAAAGGAACTGTGGAAGTGCTGAGGTGCCTTTCTTTATCCATTTCTTTCTCAATGTTTCCTTATTAACATAAGGAAATTGATGTAAACTTTGAACAGTTGGCAGTTTGCTAGTAGAGCAGAGAAACCTCGGTTGGTAGAGCACCTGCCCTTTCCCAGTATATCCATCAAAGTGCCAGTTGCACCATAAATTTGGGTGAGCTAGTCACAAAAATTAATTTAACGTGCCTCATGGAGTGTTGTATCCAATCGGAACAGCGAGGGATTATTCAGCCCAATAACCCCAAACAGAAGTGCGAGTGAGTATCAGTTCTTATACCTCTTAGAGCCAAGGATTATCTCAAGTAGCATTTTTAAGCTTCCTAGGAGATAATAACTCCAGATATCTCTAAGAAGTGGGACCATGAGAGGGTGGTGAGATGTGAGCAGCAGGTCTGGGAGGGAGCAGTGAAAATATTGTTTTTTCCTCGGGCAAACTTTGCCTTGTTGCTGACTGGCTATTGCTTTCAAACTGCCTGACTGGCATTTAATGTTGCCTGTTTATAGCAGCTGAGTTTTTCTGTTTTTGCTTGTATGGAGGAAAAGGAATTAAAAAAAGAAATGCCCYGCTTGCCCTGTGGCACTTTGCAATGACTAATTTAGTTACTAGCAATGCGGTGACTCTTTAGATCAGCAGCTATTAAAAGTTGACCAGAAAGTGTCGTTGGGCTCAGTTATGCGCTGTAGAGCCTGATCTTGTGAAGCGTGGTGGGTACCTGCTGCTAGAGGGACCAGGGGAATGAGGAAGCATCATGTTGTTCAGAATAGCTGGAGCTCTTCTGTGTTTGAAGATGAAGTAATTCCTTTTATTCCCYTTGCTCTTGCTAGTTATTCCTTTGAAATGTCTCCATCCGAAGCTGCAGTGGTTGACAGATGGGTGAAGTAAACAGTTGCAACCTGGAAAGTATTTGCTTGCATTAGCAGCTAAAGTGATCTAACTGTTCAGTTTGTGTATTTTAAAACGTGTGTTTCTCTCTCTTGATTTTTAGCAACAAGAAGCTGAGGACGCCACAAAACTACTTCATAATGAACCTGGCTGTGAGCGACTTCCTGATGTCTGCTTCACAGGCGCCCATCTGCTTCATCAACAGCTTGCACCGAGAGTGGATTCTTGGGGATATAGGTACTTTGCAACACTAACTGGTACCCTGCCAGCTCTGCACTTTCTACAACCTATTGCAGCCATCACAGCCCTGGCTTATACCAGGGACCACGGCAGCATGGGGTTCTCGAGCAAAAACAGAGCCTCTTGGCATTATCAGCTATCATAATGGCATAAGTACTTGTGTTTTGTAGGCTTGATCCCTTCATCTTCCACATACTGGAATGAATTGAATCAACATCAGCATTTAATTCTGTGACTCTTTAGCGTGAAGAATGCAGATACCATTGCTAGAGATGAGTAGAAGACATAAAATTATTTTTTCTTTATTCTGTTTAATAGATCTTTAATTTTTCATTTGCAGATGTTTGTTGAAACTCTTTAACACGCTTCACAAAATCTCCATTTTAATTAACAGAATTAAATAGTGAGAGTCAATAGAGTTAACAGTCCGTGCAAAATCATGTTCCTTTCCTTCTGATTGCAAGAAAGAAATGGAGGTATTTCAGTTACAAATTGAATACCAGAAGAAGTGCCTGATGCACTGTTTATTACTGCATATCCGATCATCAGGTGTAAATTCGTGTCAAGCATTGGTAGTGTATTGGTGGAGCAAGTCCAGAGACAATGTATTATTAGCAGCATAAAAGGGGCTAGTGAATAAATTAACCTAATGAATACACTATGCTAAGGTTGTTAGTCCTGCTCAGCTGTGTAGATAAAATCAGCCTACGACTTATTTACTGATTGTAAATGATCATGCTCTCCCAAATGAAGAAATTGACTGAGACTGAGTAGAATTTGATCCATTATTTTGGGGTTTGTATTGAAAAACTTTGCAAGAAGATGGCGTTAAGGTCGAATTTGGTGTTAGGGGTGCCTCCTGTCTCTGGTGGGCTGTAGCCATAAGATGTGGCACAAAATCGCAAGAAATGATCGAAAGTGAGAAACAGATTTCTGAATTAAATAAGGTACAGCATAACTGTGCAAGTTGTAATCTGCTAGGACAGGGTCTGAATGCAGAGAGGTGAAAAAAATTTGTTTCATGTAAAATCTCTAAGTTTTAAAGAAATGTTACATTTGAAAGGAGCGGGAGCTGTATTTAGTGGCTGGTCTTTCAACCATTGGGTTGGAAACGCTTCTACATTTTTAAGCCGTATAAACCAAAGCCGTTTTTGAAACATCCATGTGTCATTAGCAGACACATATCTGGGCAGCCAGCTGAGATCAATATATTGGGCAAGAGTCCAGGAAAATGTAAATCTAATTAGATTGGATTTCTTTTGAGGCATTTTTCCATTGACAAAAGGCTCCTCATTACAGYCTACAGTGGGGGGTAGGATTGTTTAACACATACATCTGTATTCTACTACTATTGGGGAGGGGGATGCCTCTAATCAGCACTTATTAATTATGAAACTGAGAGGCTGTAAGTCTTCTAATGAGAGAGAAGTTCTGAGCCAAGGAAAAAAAAGGGAATTTATGACTTGAGACTTTGAGAGAGGACATAGGTTCATCTGTTGCTTAAAGAAAACCCCCGATGTTCCCTTTTTCGGCCTCAGGTTGTGACCTGTACGCTTTCTGCGGGGCGCTCTTCGGGATAACCTCCATGATGACCTTGCTGGCCATCTCCATCGACCGCTACCTCGTGATCACCAAGCCCCTGCGCTCCATGCAGTGGAGCTCCAAGAGACGCACCGTGCAGCTCATCGCCCTCGTCTGGCTCTACTCGCTCGCGTGGAGCGTGGCCCCGCTGCTGGGATGGAGTACGTGGGCTGCTCTCCTCCGTGCCCTCGCGTCTGACCTTGCCTTGCTCGGGATACAGAAGCAAATAATTTTTTTTGGAAAGTTTTCGAGTGGAGGCATAGCTATTGCACCATTTTTTTTATTCTTTTTTTTGTTATGTAATATATCTGCACCTACAGCAGCGCAGGTGCATAGTTTTTCCCCCATATGTATTGAAGCAGGCCAACCTGTGGGTAGACTATTAAATGTATCATGTCTAGGAGCGGAGAGCTGCTCTCTGAGTGCACCCTTGTATTCTCATACCCTTGCATGGCCGGAGTAACTAACGAAGGCAATCTATAGAACAAAATATTTATTTTAATTACCTGGACGTTGAATAGGTAGCTCTGAGAGGTTTGAGCGTGTGTAAATCATCTATTTCGTGTATTTCATAGGTTCCTATGTACCTGAAGGCTTGATGATATCCTGTACGTGGGACTATGTAACCTACTCTCCAGCAAACAGAAGTTACACCATGATTTTATGTTGCTGTGTGTTTTTTATTCCTCTAGTAATAATATTCCACTGCTATTTATTTATGTTCCTAGCCATAAGAAGTACTGGCAGGTAAGCAATGTAGCTGAAATATGTAATTCTCTCTTTTATTGCCTTAGAAGACTTTCTCAGTTCCCCTATGTTCAGATAAATCTGAACTAGAAATAAATCCAAACTGATTTAGAGAGTAAAGGGACATAGATCATTAACATGCATAAATGGAGACAATTTTTGCCAGTGTAATATTTGGAATAGATATATGTATGCTGGAGCAGGGGAAGAAGTCTCAGGTTGTTCTAATCTTAGCCCTGACAGTGGCAATTAATAGYACATAGCGCTTGGGTCATCAATTGCCTTGAAACCGATGCATAAATGAAACAGTCCGTATGTTTTTCCTTTATTTAACACAGACATCTCAACTTGTGTTTTACTTGAGCAGAATAGCAACTGCAGACACAAAACCTGCTTATGCTTGTAAGGATGTAGTTAATTTTTACAACATCTTCAGTATATATATTTGTAGATTTGAAGTAAAGAAAGAGCAGGGTTTGTTAGATGAATAAGGGAATTTGTCACTTTTTTTCTCTTTTCTCCTAATGAGGGCATCTGTTTCAGATCTGATCAAGCTCCCACTGAAGCTGTGGGTGTTCCCGCTGTGTCATCAGCTCTGATGGCTTTTTCTCACCAAAGCATGCTGAGGTCTTTTGGTTTCACGAGACTAAACTCCATRTTTGCTCAGCAGATGTTCCTACAAATATATTTAGCTATGTGTCCAAGTTGAAGATTTTATCGAACTATCTTTTGGCCTTAATTTTTATTATGCTCTGAGTTTATGTATTAGTTAATAAGCAAAGAGTGATCCTTGAGTCAGTGCTGCCCTCTGGAACCACAAAGAYGATGCTAACAAGATTTTCATGCCTTTCACTCACTTTTCATGCATTTTCCAGCTCAAATTCCACTTTATCAAGGCTTGTCTGTGGCTATCCCTGTCAAAATCCCCAATCCCACGGATCCTCTGGCTCCATCCCGTTGCAGACTGAACTGAAAATATCTGGGGCCATCYGATGACAATATTTCCCATCTCCTAAATTTTTCAGAGCCTGAGCATAACAGAGTAGTTAGAGCAGGGAAAGATGAAGTTTGCTCCATGCCTCATATTCCCAATAATGTGTTGYACCTGATTTTCTTTATGCTCCTGCTGATAGATCTGTTTATTTTTCCCACCACAGAGATGTTCAAAAGCTTGGGTCCTGCAGTCGGAAATCCTACCTCTCTCAGTCCATGAAGAACGAGTGGAAGTTGGCAAAAATTGCTTTCGTGGCCATCGTTGTATTTGTCTTATCCTGGTCTCCATATGCTTGCGTCACTTTGATTGCCTGGGCAGGGTAAGTAGAAACATGATGCCAAGAATTTGGATTACATTGAAATAGAAAGATGATTAGTGTTGTCACCTSCAAGAAACAGTTCTTCCTTTAAAAATAACGTATTATCCTTATTACAGAGGAGATGGTACTGCATGCCAAATGAATATTTGTCTGCTTATTTAAAATACGTTGACCTTTGGTTTGGATTTTCCTCTCCTTTGTGATACTTTCTATGTATGAATTCCAATTTCCTCTAAGAATTGCCTCTTTTCTAATATCTCTTCTCTCAAGCATGACCTTTTATATGCGGCTACCTCTGAAAAAAAAAGGCAAGAAAGGAGTATATTCCCCAAATCCTCACCTCTAAACATCTATGCACTCCCTCATCCTCTAACTGTATTCCAAGGGGACCTAGTGTCAGAGCATGTTCCATACCACTGATACATTAATGCCTATTATCCTACAATTGCACATTGGTTGAAGATGGAGACTGAAGTCAAAATGGTCTCAAGCCACTTCCAATCCTCTCYTCCCTTTTTAGTGTTTGGAACTAAATCACTGGAACTAAATTACTGTGCAGCATGCAGGTTGCTGCCAAAAAGTATTAGTTTTGAATCTGCTTTCTTATTGCCTTTCCCCTTTCTTTGAAGATAAAGAATAGACCACCCTGTATACAAAGAAGTATATGCAGGCAAGTTGAAGTTTTCACTCTGAGCAAGGAATTTCTACTAATGAATGATTTTTTCAGGAGTGTATTTCCTGATATGGGGTCATAGCATATAAACTGTCCAAAAAGAATAATGTATTTTTAGTAATTCAGCACTAATCCACAGCATAGCTCTGTGTCACGTTTTTGCTTTGTTTTAGCCACAGCAACATCTTAACGCCGTATTCCAAATCTGTGCCAGCTGTTATTGCCAAAGCTTCTGCAATTTACAACCCCATCATATATGCAATAATTCATCCAAGATACAGGTACAGTAGACTTATAGGTATGTGACTTGCTATCAATGTAGGCACAGTTTCAAAAATGAATGAGCAAGTTGTGTTTTCCTTCAACCTCAACTCATGCAGCCCATGCTCCAGTTGTGCTGAGCTTTGGAAAAAGCTCGGTTGAAGCAAATATCATTTTTATATGCTCAGTGAAAAGTAAGAGCCCTCAGAAGGCAGCAATCTACACAGAGTTCCCTAAAAATTAGAAAAACTTTTCTAATGTACTTAAAAATATTGGTTTTGATTTAGCAGATTTGCTAACGCTGCTCAGCAAGTGTTGCCTTGTAAAAAGCAGATGGTTCTAAAATGCTCTTGCTGAAAGATCTCTTTGGAAGACTCAGTTTTCATATTCATTTTATTTAGTCATGTCAGGTAAATTTTAGGCGAACCTCTTCAATCTTCACCTGTTTAAAAACCATTAGCTTTGCCTTTTGAGAAGAAGCACCAGGCTGCAGTAGTATGGTTYAATGTACAAAGCAATGCTGATCACTTTGTGGAACCAGTCTGCTTTGTTTTTTTATATACTGGGAATATTTCTGAACTGAGGGCTTCATAGAGAAATTACTCAGCATTTTCATTCTACATTGCTATGGTTATCAATTAGTAAATATTTTAAAGAAGAAAACAGTGGCATTCTATCACAAATTTTACTAATTCTCAAATAACATGCGACACCATTAGGCTGCATTTTCTGTATTGAATTTTCCAATTGTGTGGGAAAGGATGTTTGAGGGAGATSAAAATCAATAGAATTGCTCTCCTATCTATCTAGTGATGGCTGTAGCAGATTGCATTATAGACTCATCAATGTAGACTTAGAACACGAACTAATGCAAGCAAAATTTCTGGACAACATCATTACCTCACTTTATCTTAGGACTCTTCATTTGAGAATCCTCTGAATTTAGTACTTTACCAGCCAGGTCCTTCTTTTAAATCCTACTAACCACCTCAGTTACATTAAAAAAAAAAAAAAAAAAAAAAAAAAAAAGCCTATCTTTAGATGTTTTTATGAATGCTTGACCGACTGTCCTTTTTATTTTCTTGCTAATTCTCTCACAGTGAGGATGAGATTTTTATGTGTTATGTCCAGTTTACTGGATTATAATAAACTAAGCATTATAATAAACTGACAGAGCACAGGGATTATTTGTTCTCACTGAGGTGAGATGATCAGCAAAGTATTAGCAAGTTGTAAGAAGAGATGTTTTCCATACGGCTGCACAAATGGGAAAAGTATAAGATATGGTGAAAAGAATGCAGAAAGGAACAACATTTTAGTATCATTTAAAAGATGACCATCTTTAGTGATGTGTTAGAAAGCTATGTTTTTTAAGCTTTTCTTTTTTTTTTTTTTAATATTGCAGCTGAGATTAATATGTTTTTGAAACCCTTGCACTGGAAAATACATGTATTGTATGAAAGGTGATGTTTTCTGATTAGCCATTTCTTTAGATTTGTGAGCAATTCTTTCCAAGTGCGTCTTCCACAAAGAGGTGGTTGCTTTCATTGGAAGCTGAATGCAGTAGACGCCACAAGGTGGCAGAGTTAGTTTAAGCAAAATTTTTGTTCTCATCAATATAGCGGAAAGACTGTTAAGTTATATCACCTGAAACTGTGTTTTAGGAGATGGAAGACACAGATAGGTGATTGTTTTGGATGCCTGATGAAGGAAAGCATGGTTGTAAAAACAGGTAGAACTCCCTAGAAATTTGATAGCAATACATCTATAATGGTAAAATATCTATTTTGTATGAATATATCTGCTCTAGTAGCTATTAGTTTTACATCCACCAAAACCAGAGTCCAATATGTGTTTTTTCTTCCTACCTCCCAATGTGTATTTCTAGACGAAGCAGGCGCTTAGGCAGTTGTCGTGAGGGCATTTTGCAGAGCCGGCAAGTCATGAAGTTAGAAAGTCGCATTGTGTCACTCGTGACGGATCAAGTGTGAAGTTGGAAAAGTGAAAAAAGTAGCTGCAATTTGTACTTTGCCAACAGTCAGCTGGTGAAAATATGTTGGCGGGACCCATTTTGCTTGAGCTGTGAATAATGACTGTATGTGTGCAGATCAGGGCTTGTGAATCATTTCCAGATGTTTTAATCACACACATTGTGTCTTTAAAGAAATTTATTCGTAGTGAGCCTGAACASACTGGCCATTTGGTATTGGATACATTGGACTGAGTTAAACCAAAATCCCTTTTTGAACCTGTCCAAGAGGAGGCACCTAGCAATGGCAAGTTGAAGAATCTAGATACAGATCAGACTCATTTAGTTTCCCACCAGGTCAGACATGAAAAGCTATGTCTGTATGCTTCTGCTTCTGGTCTCGACTATGGAAAGAAGTTGGCAACTTTTATGCCACATGATTTTGAAAGTCAAGTTGTCAGTGCTTGACTATTATACTTTACTATTATACTTTTGTTTTTCTTCTCCTGTTTTCTTTCAGAAAAACCATCCACAATGCTGTTCCCTGCCTGAGGTTCCTCATACGGCTGTCAAAGAACGATCTCCTGAGAGGCTCCGTAAATGAATCTTCCTTCAGGGCTTCTCTCTCCAGTCACCAGTCTTTTGCTTTCAAGACCAAAAATACTTGCGTTTCATCGGTTTCCACGGGAGAGGCTGTAAGTGTTGTCATGTTTCTGTGAAGGGAAGCAAGAATTCTAGTTGTCTGACTTATAAATTGTAACAGGTTTGGACTTACATTTGGGGGAAAACAACCCCACCTACCTACAAAACACGATTAAATAGAAGTCACAGCAGTAGGGCTACCTGACTCAGAAATCAAAAGTATGCAGTAGGGCTACCTGACTCAGAAATCAAAAGTATGCCATTCACCCTAAGAAGGTGTTTGGATACCACTCAATGGACAAGCTACTTCTAGAGACTTGATCTAGATCTGCCAATCTCTGTCTATAGCTTCTCATTAAAAGCCTGAATCAAAGTTTCCTTAGAAAATAATTAGAAGAATGAAAAGACCTTTTACTCTGGGCAAAGTACCTTTTTTTTTTTTTTTAAACCCCGCTATTATACAGATTGTTTTGAGCCAGACAGTGTTAGATGTGGGAGTTTTCTAATTTGTCAGCCTCAGATGTTACATTTTTCAAGGCACAGGCAATATTTTCACGGTCATCTGATTGCCCCTACATTAGAACAAAAGATCTTAGCCTGACAGAGAATGCAAAAGTGAGCACATACTGAGCCATTCCCAGAAATGACTCTCTTGTGTGTGTTCTAAAATGTTGTCTTTGGCTTCACTCTGAAAGGTATTAAAAAAACATACTAATGATTCCATTGCAATGTAAATGAAAATAGAAGAGTTAAGCCTGCTGGTTGACTATCATTCCCAGGGCACTGCTTGCACAATGGTCCTTACAGAGTATCTGCTGTGATGGTTTCATAACCTGTAAAACTCTTGGAATGTTTTTGAAATAGGACATTAGTGTGTGCAGCAGGCAGAAGCCCTGTCATCCCAAGGTGTCTGTTTTGTGTAAGACTAACAGATTGAGCAAAGATGCAAAGACCCACATATATTTGCAACCCACGAGACCGCATGGGTTGTGCTTGCCTCCGTACACATTGCTTGTGCTTTRCTCACTGGTTACTGACAGAGTGGGTAGAGACCTGAAAACAAACTGGAATAGTAAAAAACAAGGATGATACTTATCTACTCATTTCTAATCTCTAGTTTTCTCTTCCTTTTGCCTTATAACTTTCCTTGACTTATTCCAAAGTTCCCACTCCATTAATCATTTGTTTGATATCAGAATGTCTCTGCCGAGGGCCAAAGGTATTTGCAAGTTAATTCTGTGTGAGAGGAGGAATCGCAGAAGCAGTGAGAATAAAAAAGGTGAATGGCATCCTGGTAGAAAGCGATTGAACCATTTTTCATGATCTCAAAGGTTTCTTGGCTCTCAGAAGAGCAGTCTGGGGTAAGTGGCAAGATCCAAAATCAGGTCCTGTCCCCAGGGGAAGTTTTGGGTGTGAAATCTGTGCTTGAAGAGCTTCAGCTTTCTGTTGGTGCATGAGCTTCCTGCTCATCTCGCAGGTGAAAAAGAAAAGCTAGAATTTGAGAACTTTCAGAGTTTATGAACGGAGGTAACTGTGCAAAACCTTTCCCCGTTTCTGTTTAGACGTGGAGCGATGTGGAGCTTAACCCTGTAGAGCCAGATAATAAGAAACTACAAGCTCACCGAAGTCACTCCTTTTCAACGAGCGTCAGGCAGGAGAAGAGGGACCCGCTCCCACAGACCCACAGCTGCAATGCAGTAACTGCAGGAAAGGTAGGAAAAGAATTATATCTCCTCTGGGAAATCTCAGTTATAGAGTCTCATCTTTCTACTGCAAGTTATCTCTGGAATAATAATTCCATCTTTACACCTGCCTACTGTTTCTGTAGGCTTTATTCAAACTGATTCTGGTGTTCTCTTCATCCCTGATATTTGTAGTACTACTGGGAATCTTACTAATGCCTTATTAGATTTTTTTTCACTGATGTGTTGATTTGTTCTAGAAAGTCCAGGTCAGTCCACAGCTCCAAAGCTGAGCAGAGTCAGTAGGACAAAACCAATAAAGCTGTAGATGAGGCACTTAGGGATGTGGTTTAGCAGGCGTGGTGATGATGGGTTTACAGTTGGACTTGATGATCTCAAAAGTGTTTTCCAACCACTACAATTCAATGACCCTGAGTTGAATTCTTCATCTCTTTGCATGTTTGTTTACTCCAGATGTGATTCCTCCATCCTGACRCTCTCACATTGTGGCCACCTGCATTTATTACCAATCAGGCCTTGCAAAACTAAGTTAGGCATGTTGGAAGCCACCCTTTTTTCTGTCTTCAGTGTCCATTAAAATGCTTTATTTTTGTTGAGGGGGAAGATGAGAAAGAAACTCCCATTTCTCCCTCAGAGTAGGATAGCCCGGSAGCTGCCGCGCTCCTCTCCCGGAGGAAGGAGACGGTGAGTACTGAGAGCATCTTCGGCGGCTGCATCGCACCCGTGGCCCAAACCGCTGAGGTCTGATGCCATGCCCTGAGAAGCATCATTTTCCCTGAGCATGGGAGAAATAGGTAACCTGCCAGGCAGCTCATTCAAAACTAGTATTTGGATGGCTAACAATGTTAATTATTCATCAGCGCTCAGATTTCAAGAGCAGAAAGGAATAGGACGGAAAGGAATAGAACTGCAAGATAAGGTTGACTAGGACCCAGTTCTTCATGGGGTGCCGGGACGGCTATGTGAGGAACCAAGCAAAGCATGAGCAGGCTGCAGAACACCCTGCCTGCCTCTCTGCTTCCTCCCAGCCTTGTGGTTAATTCTCCAGGACAGCACAGTTCAAAACAGAAGGTAATCTGGGAATTTCCAGCAGCCCGATCACCCCCTTGCTGCATGCATCTGCCCTGTCTCCCATCAGTGGTCTGCTTAAGATAAGGTCTAGTGAAACCTCAGTCGTTTCATTTAACTCTTATGAATAGCATTTGCTGAAAGCAGAGACAGCACAGCAGAGAAGGCTGTTGAGGCACGGGCTCCTTTACTCCCTTTCCATCCCTTTGATGAGGTTTTGTTGGACTCTGTTCTCTTCCCTGGCTCGTAAGCTTTCTTCCTGAGCAGCTACCTCAGTAGCTCAATATGTGGATTTAATGTCCAAGGCTGCAAATATATAACAGAGATAAGAGATTAGACTCAGTTTCTGGAGAATCACCAACTTTTAATGGAAGAGAAAGGAAGAATAAAGTTAACTCAGGGGTGGTCTTCATACGTGTTTGGTAAAAAATTTTTTAATATTCTGGAAATTAGTAATGATGTAGCTCACAAAGATTCAAACAAATTTATCCCTGAAAGATGGCTGCTGTAATATAAAGCTGACGGATGTGTTATTTTGATAAATGGCCTTTAAATGGAGCTCCTGCCGTCTAAGAATATCTGCAGGGATTACTGACGTGCAGTCTAGTCCGCTGAATGCTGAAAACGTAATTTGTTTTTCCCAGTATTTAGAACTAGTAATCCCGTGAGTTGTGAATGTTTTGCGTGTTAGTTAAATGCATAAATATACACCTTCATTCTACTAGAATGTTTCTCTATCATGAACAATTAGACTATTTCGAAACCAGTCTAGTCCTTTGCTCCTTTAAAAATAATATATATATATATTTTTTTGTTTGTTTGTTTGTCAAAAAAAAAAAAAGGCAAAAATCCTAAGTAACAGAACAGTGATTTTGAGCTTGGACCAAGGTTGTCTACGTTTTGATTTAACAATGTAAGATTCTTCTTTTACTTAAATTCTTCTTTTACTTCTTTTACTTGAAAGAGGAATCTTTTTTTTTCCCCCTTTAAGCTTATGATCTCACCGGCATCTTAAAAATCTGGCTATATGGAAACGATTCATGCTTGTGGAGTAGAAATGCATCATGTTGTAGCATATACCACTATGTACATAGAACCCTAGGTTGAGGGACACACCATCAAACTCCTCCCACCATTTTCTTTATTAAAGCTAATAAAAATAGTCAAGCATAAATTTATTTGCAACCAGCGTATATGGGATCAGTGATTCTTATTTTCTGAGATCTGGGTGTGATATCTGTAGCCCGATCACAGCAAGGCAAGGTCCACCTCCTCCAGAAGCTCCTTGCCTGCTTCCTCCTCTAGTTTTCTTCTCTTTCCATTATCTCTTTCCATTGTCCTGAATATTCCATACACTAGTTTCTGTAACCAGTGGGACCATGCTCAAGGTTATGTCTCTATTCCAGGTTTCACTCTCCTCCAGCTGTTTAGAGAAGGTCGTGGGGCGATCAGCTCTACACAGCCCCTCTGAAATCCTTGTGGCCGGTTCCCTGAAAGCAGCTTCTCTACCTGTTGGTTTGAACAGCAGCAGTATCAGCAAAGGAGGAGACGCAGCTGCTTCCCAAGTCGAAACTCAAATTAATGGAGGCCTGGACTCTATCATTAGCAATACTGTCCCTCGCATCATCATCATTCCTACCTCTGAGACCAACCTATTTCAAGAGGAACTGGAAAATGAAGAGGAAGAGTTTGAATTATTCCACTTCAGTGACAAAAAGAGCAATCTACTGGACTTAGAAGGGCTGAGCTCTTCCACAGAGTTCCTGGAAGCTGTTGAGAAATTTCTATCATAATATGCCAAAAGAAAACTTTCCAGTAATTATTTTCACGGCATCTTCTCCACCCAACTATACCAAATAGCTGCAGCCTTGTAAGTTAGATCATAAGAATTGCTGTTTTTTTATATAACAGTCACTGGGCAGCCTTCAGCTTTGCCTTTGTTCAGATGGGTTCAAGCATGGGACAAAGCTTCCGGCTTACTCTGCAGCATCTTGGCATCTGCAGCCACGTGTGTCCATGCCAAGTGCCAGTGGAAGGAAAAATACATGTGACCGCCACTCAACAGCTGCCGAAAATTTCTGCTACTTGTAAGAAACAGCATTTGTGTTTTGAGAACTTTCTTCTGTAATGGGCGACACTGTCCGAGATTTGTCCAGACAGCGAGGAAATCAGAACCATCTTATAATCAAATGCTTTTTAGACATCTTTTTAGATATGTATATTTTTAATAAGCAGCCTGCTAAACTTAAATAGATGGACTGATCATGCAGCTGTTTATTTACATGGATTAGTATAAGCTTGGATTGTCCCTCAGTGCAATCACCCAACACCAAAATGCAAGGTCTGCTGTGTGCGGTCCTAGCAGCGTAAACTTTCAGAGCACCTTCAGATTTACAGACTTGACTTGACATGTAGGGGTTGTACGTCGATTAGAAGGGTGAACTTTTATCCTTGTCAATTATTAGGAAAAAGTGATGGCTGTGAACCTCTTGCTTCTTCAAAGGAAAAATCTTCTCATCTTCTGGATGTCTTCTCTGTCAGACCACTGTAAAACATCACTTGGAAGACAAAACTCGGCTATACCGTGGTGTTTGCTACAGGACTGCTATTCGTGGTTATTGATTGTGCTTGTTTATTTGTGCGTCTCCTCACTCATGCCTGTGGTTCACAGTACCCTCCACGGATTTTATTTCTGATTACGTTCTTTTTCTTTGCTCATTTTTCTTGCAAAAGCATATCTTCCACCCTGTCCCTCTCAATCTCTAGCCTTCAGTAGGTTAGACAGCAACTATATTATTTTCCAAGTAATAACAATATAGTASAAAATGGGGGTTTCTCTGGGTATAGTAGTGCAAATATTCACTTGAGTGAGTCTTGAAGCATTCAGACATCCAGCAAACACCAGGATTTAGGAGTTTATGTCCACTTTTTTTCCATTTTATTCCGGTTACTGTATAATAGTTTGTGTTGCACAGAGGGCACTTCAAAGTTCTCTGTACACACTGGCTGATCTAAAAAAAATTGATTTCTTTTGTTAAACTTTCTTCAAGCAAAAATTAAAAACAGATGGATATTGTAGAAGCTTTTTTCCTAATAACRAAAAAGCAGAATACAAATCTTGTTAGCAGTTGTGTAAACAGTAGATGGCTTTGAAACACAATTGAAGGACAAACTAAAACCAAGGCCGCGCAGGAGGGGCTGAAAGGTGCCCAAACTCACCAACCCTGTGGCTCTATGCTATGTTCATGTCGGTATGACTAACCTCCTGGTATAGGAGGTTCTCTCTTGGGGCATAGGAAGCTCTGGGAAGCTACAAGAGTGACTGCTGAAAAAGGAGCTTGAATCCTGGGCTAAATCTACTATGCTGCCAAATGTCGTTCTGCTGAACATGTCCGCTCTCCACTGTTTTTTTCTCCTTTTTTTCCTCTTCTTTCCACCTACAGCAGCTTTGCAGTCACTGACCATACTTTTGCTTGTCTTTACTATCCTGAGCTATGAGACATCTTCTTTTCCCTAAACAAATGTTGGGAAACAAATACTGTTTTTATAAACCTTCCAACTCCTGCACCTGACTCTTACTGCTGTAATTCCTCTAAGTAATAGTAACAAATGTGTTCAGTGTTCCCAGATATAACGTGCCCTGGAGCAGACTCGTGCCGGTTTGACTGTAGGCAGGATATTGCTGTAGTTCCCATCAAGATGAGGTAAGCGAGTCCTAAAGAGGCACTGAATAAATTCCTCTGTATCCAGACAAAGKTTTTCCTTCCACTTTTAGCCTTCAAGGTGACTTCACAGCAATGTGGCTTGAGGTATGCGCAAAGAACTTCTTTGTTTTCATACTGCTAATGTATATTWGTACCACGAGTACTATTCCTCTTCCAATCCAGCATCAGGCTGTTTACTTTTTGCTGTGATGTGGGCTGGAATGCCAAAATACAGCAGGAGAGCCTCCACAAGGAAATACCAGCTTACCATCATTGTSTAATTTTGCAGAAATACTGATTGTAGGTACATCTGCAATTATGGAATATTTCTGCGCACTTCTCTGTTGCCATGTTAGTGTAGATGCCACATAAAAACCTACTATATAAACTGCTGCTCTGCCCTTTCATAGAGACATGTGTATTGATTCACTCAGATGGAATAAAAAGCTCCTTATGAACAAAATTGAACTGCCCACTCCTTGTTTTTCTTCCTCAATAATGTATTTGTGTAACCATAAAGGTGTGTGTTTTAATGAGCGATGAGGAAAGGTGTTACCTCGAACAGAGCTGCTCAGGTAAGTAATCTAGATTAATTTCACGCACCCCGGCAGGTTCATAAGTGAATGCAAAGTCTATGGGTTGYCATCGAAAATCAGAGCTTGCTGCCTTTGGAAAATCTGAAGCTGCTCTTCGTCTCTGAAACAAGACGATTGAAATGGGGATGCCAGAAGCCAGCTAAACCGGTCTGAAAAAAAATTGGCCAAGTTGGCAGGTTACAACTGTGTTACAGTCTTTGATCTTTGTCCTCAATCTGCAGGATTGCGAGCCGATAATTCTTTGTTTCTGCCAAATCTTTGTATAAAACAATTATAGGATATGGTCCAACTTTGCTGACTGAGAGCTTGGAGCAGAAGCACGCCCTTTTGTTTTACCATGAATCAACAGACAAGGAATTTGGATCTTATAGTTGAATTTAGGGTTAAATAAAGGTTTCAGGTAAGAAAAAAAAAAACATATTTGAATGTGTTTATGCCTGATGTATTTATTGTTTTGGGTCGGCGGGAAGCGGGAACCAACGTAGAAACCGTTACTTAAGTTGAACATAGGAATAAAATAGACATGGGTGAAAGATTATGGAGTTTGGCATGGTTTATTCTCTTGTTAGTGAATTTGTAAAAAGCTCATAGATGTGGAGGAAGTTAATAAAAGTAAATATATATGTCAGTATACAAATTCTGTAAGAAAGACAATTTTTTTTCCTAAGCAAGACAAACTGTCAATCTCCCCAAAACACCCTCTGCCTAATCCCCTTCAAAGTTAAATTACACGAGAACCATAATTGCATTAACAATTGTATTTAGCTATTAAAACCATAAAAACAGTATTGAATTTCTGTGCATTTCCAGAAGTGTAGTGCTATACTGGTAAGGATGGTCATGTGCTAAGGAACATCAAAAAGATTGTAATGGCACAATTAAAAAAAAAAAAAATGGACAAAAATGGACAGTGGACAAAAAGATCTTCTGTTCTCTGCTTGTGTGTGCGTGTTTAGAAAGTTCTGTTCTGAGGACTTGACCAATGAAAGGGTCTTTACCATTATACATAAACTTACATATACATAAACTATACATATACTATTAGTAAAGTAGGGGTTTCTTTAGTGTGTGCATATGTATGTTGTTTGTTTGTTTGTTTTGCGTTGTTTTACACTTTTAACCATTATTTTATTGGAAATCTTTTGGATACTCTACAAAATTTTAGAAACAGTAATGTATTGGAGGATCCAAAGGAGAAATGATAATTTTCAGCTTCTTTATCTGTGATGCCATATCCTGGTGGAAATCAAGTAAAACAGCTTTGAAAAAGGTAAGAATTTCATACAGTGGTTTAATATAAATTTAAAGATGCAAGGGTTATTTATTTATTTATTTATTTAATAATGGCTTCATTTAGGGTATCAAGTTCATAGTTAATTTTGCTAATATTTTTCTGTTTTTTTTCCAGTATATTTTACAGGACTATAAAAAGTGGTAAGAGTCTGCAAAATGAAGAGAAGCACTTAAAAGACATCGGGAGACTACAGGTCCTGGCAGCTACAACCATGCTTCTGCGATGGAGATGGCCACAGCAAGAAGTAGCGCGATTCTCAAGAGCAGCAGAGTCAGCTCTTAAAGGCTGAGTAATGTTGATTTCCCTTTCTAAATAAATAATCACAGGTCAGCAAAGCTGTATTTGATAGRRTTTTTTTATCCTAACATTCTGGAAAGCTAAGCACAGCCATACATTTACATACATGGGTTCAAAATAWGCAAAACCTTGCATATTGTTTTCTTGAACGTGATGGATAAGATAAACATGGCGTTTTTGGTTAACTTAGAGGGAGAGCGTTAAAACCATCAGCCGTGGCCTCAAGTAATTTCATGATGTGGTTGGTCTATTTGGCGTAATCTACAAYAATGCAACACAGGTGACTTTAACTGATGTTATTTATCCACAGATATGACATTATCAAATTATCACTGTTGTGGGATTGGTTCTAAAGTATTTTGAGATTTGAAATATCCTCCCGTGAAGTAAAAAATAAGCAGTTTTTTATAGTAGAGGGCTTGCTCTAACTTCAGGGATACTCGTCATTTTTATATATTGTAATTTATTAATAGCCTATTTAAAAGGCTATATTAAAATGTGTGTGGTATGTTTGTTCGTTTTCTCAGAGAGGTGCAGATGTTATAAAAATCTGCACAAAGGTGGATTTTCGCTCTGTTCCTTCTCCCAGTCTGACTTAYGCATATGAGGAAACTGAGGATGGGACTCTTAGAAAGAAAGAAACATTGCTCCCCTCAGAGAGACCTGAAATTAGGCCCATCTTAGTATCAGTTACTATTTGTAAGTAGTTTTTTATGACTGTTATATCACTGAAGGTAATAGAATGAGGATGATTTTTTTTGGAAGATGGCTTGTTATGTTTTCTTCTAGAATAAGAACTGTTATCACTATATTTCTGCCTATAAAGACGGATGCTTTGAAACATATGGATAGAAATTTATTGTAATCTTGAGCAGTACTCGCTTGTCTACTTATTTAGGTTAAAAGACTAGGAGAAAATCTGTAGCTTTGAAAGAGAGCTGCTTCTGCTTTTTCAGCTTGGACAGAAAGGGAATGGAGTAGCATTCCCTTTAGTAGTTCTGTTCTTTTGTCTTTTTATTAAGCTAGTATTTTTGTGAGTAGCAAGACTTTACTTTTCATATACTTATTAAGAAGTTTATTTCCTCACAATTCTCTGTATTAGACAAAAATACAGAGAATTAAACTGGTATGGTTGAAGGGCAGGATAGGGATGTACTAACGTTTCGTTCAAAAGATACTTGGACTCTAACTGTAAACCATTGTTGAAATTAACCATCATAATACTTTGTTCCTTACTCTGACATAAGGATGCAAAAGAAATTAAGAACCCTTGGGTAAGAATTCTATGAGCAATGGAAGTTGCTTTGTAAATACGAAAAATTACTTTGATTTTAGCATGAATGTTACTAAATATTAGTACGATGTAGGTTAAAGAAACAAAGTCTGTTCTTCTAACAGAAAATTTTTGTCGTATCTCAGGTATTGGAGAGTGTGCAGCACCTTGATCCTGATAATCTCGAGTGTCTTCACTGTGMTAAATTTCTATTTAATGTACGTGTAAGCAAGATTAGTATTTAAAGAAGGTTGATTATTTCTGGGGTAATTATTCTGCATAGAAAGACAGGCCGCTAAACCATAAATCCTCTCTAAGAACTTTATTTTTTAGAAGCTTAGGCTTTATTTTTATTTTAAGAGGTTTATTTATTAACTTTATTTATATCTCTAATTTGTTCAAAAAAACCCAAGCATTTTAAGGACAAAGAGGAATTTAGTTTCCCTCTCCGAATGGAAATAACGAATATAGTTGCTGTATTTTAGGAACTGTAACTTTAGCCAAGGATGTAATTGGCTCTGTACTTTCTAAGCCAAGCCTGTACTGCGGATGAACTTAGCAGTAATTACCTTTTCTCTAACTACCATTTCTTATGAATAGAATATAGGCATGCTACAGTATGGCCCTGTTTGTTTGGGGTCTGTTGTGTGTGTGTGGAGGCGGGSGTTGTTTGTTTGTTTGTTTGATTTATAGTTCTGCCTGGCTTCTGTTCAGTTTWAATTTTTTAATTTTTTCTATCTCAGATTGCACTCACCTGTCTTAGTCTAGTATGGTTTAGACTTTAGTATAGGATAAAAATACTGCTCACGAGTTGTGATCACACTTTTAGACTAGTCACATTAAGAGTTCTGTTAGCACAGGAGGTAAAAATTAAATTGATTTATTAGAGCCTGTTCGTTCAAATGCTGAACGTTATGTTCTGAATCGGTCACTTTTAATTAAATAATACTCTTGTTGATATAGTTCTGATTCTGTTATGAGTAGAGATGGTGATTCTGAGTACTTTATTAATGTACTGTGGGTACAGATACGCAATGAATTCTCAAAATATATTTCCCTGTCAAACAAAAGCAGGACTCTGTCTGGAAAAGCACTTAAACATATTTAACTATTAATGGTCTACTCTGGCGTTTGACTGCAGTAGGGCTGCCTCTGTATTTCAAATTAAGCAGATACTAAAGTGCTACCATGGACCGATGCCCACATGCAGTGCCAAGGAAGAACAACAATAAAGCTGCAATTTATTACCGAGCTAGACCTTTTGCTACAGATAGACATAGGCGAAGTCTTCAGTTGAAAGGACTGAAATGTTATTGATAATGGATATATTTTATTTTAGCYACTTAAACATACGCATGTGCAATATCACAGAACATTTTTTAAAAAAAGGCAGCTGTCTCTCCTAATGACGCAATTCTTAGAGAGTTTGTACAACTTTTTGTTTAATTGTGGAATTGCACAATTCTTAATAGCTTGTACAAGGAAAGAACCCTTTGCCGTATGTTTATGAGGGGGTCTTTTTAAAAAGGTGTTTTATTAAAAAAAGTGTTTAAAAAAAGTCGTTAATGATTAGTGAAGTGGTTATAAGTAAGCCCTGTGTGTATGTAGTACGAGCCACATCTGGATCTTGGGTTTAAGTCGAGCTGTTTGGCCACCGCACATAAATCTTCAGGTAATTTTTCAGAATGTGGAAGATAGATCCTTTTAAATCAGCCTGCGTAATTAGCCTAAACCTGCTTTCCAGAGCTGGGTATTCAARCGCAGGGTCCTGCCGGAGCCTGACGCTGATATATCGGCTAATGTGGGTGACAYGCTGGGAGCTACCTGTGTGCTGTAACCCTGGAAGGCAGCCCATTAGTGCCTGAATCAATGCACTCGGGGACTTTTAATTCTTCACGGAATCCATTTCCATATTTAATTAYGGGAAAGTCACAGAAAAAYGCTACAAAGCACCTTCCTCATCCATTTCGTTGTCAACGGGAGCGGTGMTTAGTAATTCTTCTGCAAGTTATATTGCCGTGTTCACTTAAAATGATGCAGCTCCTTGCTGAGTTTGCTCCAGTTAAGCCATATTTTATTTTCTCATGACCTACCAAGTTGGCAGAGACCTCGAAATTGGTATTGTCAACGCTTCTGGGCAGAAAGAGCTAAACGATTCGGAGTTATTAAGAGTGCGTCATTTATTTTTTAGTCTCTGTCAGTATTTTTATAAAGCTCTTAAATTCCATTACAGGTGGGATACTCTGCCTGAGTAATGTGCTGGTTAGTAAGTTAAGTAATAGTCAATTTATATTATTTCTACTTCATTTTTAAAGGGGTGTATGTATGAGCGTGCTTCTTTTATCTATATAAAAGACCGTGTTATCTAATTATAACCTGTTTTCAGTAAACTGGTTGAGCTTTGGGTTGTTTGTGCAGGCTGGTCTGGTGCCGATAGTCCTCTCGCGTGTTGGGGTGGGCTAATCCCGTGCTTAGAGGAGAGYGATCTTGAATATGAAGTAGCTCTGCTCCCCTGAGCTCCTTTGTCAGAGCCACGTCCTTYGAGATCCTGTTTGCAGATCCCTGAGCAAATCAAGGCTGGGAGAGGCTCTGTGCTCCACCTGTTCCCAATGAACATTTTGGGAACATGTGATAGATGTGTGAAGGCTGACGTGACAGTGTAGGAGATATAAGGAAGATAGAGGGAAGTTACCTCTTTCTTAGAAGATCTCGTAGCCTTGTTGTAAGGAAGGAATTTTTACAATGAAATAATGGAATTTCTGTGGAAGCTCTTATTAAGGTACTAAAAATTATATATTTCTACTAGGAAGAAGTAGAAGTTCTCATTAAGATACTATAAAAATGAAAGTATCAAGATTTCCTCCTCTGTGTCTCGTGAGTACAAATGACTGGTTCTTATCTGTCATAAATAGACTTTTTAGAGAGTTGCTGATAGCAAGAGAGTTTACTCTTAAAAAAAAAAAAAAGTCTGTGAAATAGATGAATCTCTTTTGACTAATTTCAGTGTTAAGGTCTGAAATTAAGTCAGTACCTCACAACTCACTTGAAGCTTTGTTCTATGTGAATTTTGAAACAATGACTTGTTTTTCCTTTGACCTTACAGTGTATTTCTACAACAAGGTGAGGCKTCTCCTGTTAGGAGTCATCTAAGCATCTATTATTTACCTCAAACATAGAGAAATAAGTCTTTCTTTTAACTTTCTGCAGGGAAACAATGCTGAGTAATGAAAATATCAACATTAAAAAAGAAGGAAAGGAAAGATGTGACCTCTTCATCCTATGGTATCTCGAAGCAATAAAAGTATAGGAGGAGAAGAAGGTAATCTCACTTCAGCTTTTTCCTATTAAAAGTAATTTAAAACTGTGCATCAGGTATGAAGAGCTCATATTCAGGATGCAAAAACACTGCAATTTATATTAAAAATGAACAGAACAAGTGAGAAATTAATCATTTTCTCTTCTATTTAAAACTTCTGTTTTCAACTGTTTTCAAACCAGGTAAAATAATAGTACAAGCTTTTAATTGTGAAGTAGAGAGTATTTTCATCCTTTTATTTTATAGGTGCATCAAAATTGAATGACTCATAACTAATCTCAGAAACCAAGTGTCAATAAATGTTCGTAAGTGTGTGTATATATATGTATAGAATAAACTACCTGTGATGTTTTGGCTTCCTTTAAAAATATAAACTGCATAAATTAGTATTTTGTATATTTTTGTGTAATGTGGCAGAATTTTGGAGTCTTTAGGAGTACTCGTGGAGAGAAAGTYAAGGTATAGACACTTTTTAAAAATTATTAATTCAAATAATTTATTTTTGTGTTTGTGTGTTTATATTTTTGAAGAATGCCTTAAAAAGAGATTACTTCACTAACTTCAACTGCATTTTTTTCCTTTGAGTTTTCCATGTCTGCTGCAAGATCTGTTTCTCGAGTAAATTTTCTGTATGAAAAAATCACTTTCTGTGAATTTTGCCCATTCTAATTAAACYTTGTCACTAAAGAATTTTAAGGTGAAGCAGATGGAAATCTTCAATTCGTTATTTGCCAGATTTCGGAGCAGTACATTTAACCGATTGGATTTCCATTGCACGAGGAATAGTAATTAACTAGAACAAAAGACAGGAGCATCTACAGCTTTGAAAGCAAGAAGGCAAATGCTTTTGGGAAAAGTTTTGTACGGGTTCCGAAAACCTTAACTTACGTAYGACTACGCTGCGGGGTTTGTGACAAATGGAATTTGGAAACCTTTGTATGTAGACACAAATTTGATAGGAAAATTATCTTATTTTTAATATAAGCCCATTCAACATTAAGCCTATTAGAGCTAAGGCTACTGCACCACCGTGCAGAGCTCTCGGGGCTCCATACGTTGGTGTAGCACAAATCTGCAGAACCTGTCTGAGGAGGTATAAGGGTGCAATGGGGCTCTATCGTAAACATTTATTGTGAGCCACTGTTTCTTGCTTGGGATGCTCTCAAGCTACAATTAATGGGAAAATTAATTCCTTATCTTGTGCAAAGGCTATTGGGACTATACAGCGACATGAATGGGTGGGACTCCGTAAGTGGGAGGCAGGTGTTTCCTTGGCATAGGGGCAGATATGTGCCATGATAAGCGGTCTTAATWTGAGGTTATGACTGCTGAGCTCTTTTATGTCATACTGCAGGTCCTCGACTGCAAGTGAGCTAACTGAAGAGCCATATAGAACTTTAGAATGGTGTGTATGTGTGCTATTGCAATGATTATGCTTTGTGGAGTGCTCTTTTTTTCCTTTTAGGTGTTCTTGTTGGTGTGTTTTTAAGTGCAAAGGGCATATTCCTAGCCTGTGAAGGCTTGCGTTTGTGAGTCATATTGAGAATAATCTCTTGAGAGCAAAATCAAAAGCTTTTAATGTTTGCTTTGTGTTCCGTACCTGCCATTGCTGTTTTTAAAAACTTCACTGCTGTTGACTTTGCCATACAGGAAAAAAAAAAAATCAGAGAAACCCACTGCTACAGATCAGTAAAGTGTGCATAATAGGTTTCATCTTGTGTGTACTGCTAGTAACTTTATGCCGAAGAGATTTTGTGGATCCTTCTTCTTATCTTTACCAGCAATTCATTGCTTATATTCAAGATAAGTTTTGTTGTTGTTGTTATTGACCCATTCRTTTTCTGTGGGTTTTGAAACTCTAAAAAAGTAGTTGAAATTATTACATAAGGTACAAGCCAATTGAGTTTAAAATAATATTAAGGTTTAAAAATTGTGTGAGATGTCATTTGTATGATAACACTGAGTTAGCTTTTTATTACTATTATTATTGTGACTTTGAGAKTTTTTTACTCTGATTGTTAATACAATTTGGATTAAAAAAAATGCTCTTACTAAATGAGCTTAGGTTGCTCATCAAGGATTATTGAATAGAGGAGTCTAGTAAAGACCACGGTCTTGTATTCTAATAATCACTTCCTTTTTATATGAAATGAGCTACTGTGGCAAAACATTATACATGTTATTTGTTTAGTATCACTRCAGAGCTGGATTTCAATAAACCCTGTATGTAATGTTTCTTGCTGAATCAATTGCAATAGTTAGTATGTCTGGATCTCCTGTCTCTGGCTAGTAAAGCTACATCAAAAAATAAAYTGATGGCTTCTTGGGTAGTGTTTTGAAAGCCATATATATAATGTTATTGCTTAACACTTAGGATACAACTGTGCCTTTTTTTTTGTAGGTTTTTATTCACAAAATCCTGGTGAATCCTGGCAGGTGTTAAAGCTCTTTGAAGGTTTCGCCTCGTCGTAACTCTGTAAGTCATAGTATTTTCCTCTATTGCTTTTTTTTTTTTTTCTATTTCCTTTTTTCTCCTCTAGAAAGAGTTCCTCTCCAGGGTTTCCCCATTTCAACGCTTCCTCTCTATCCGAATTGATGAATGATTGGATTTGCATCAATACTTTGTTCATAAGTACATGACTTTTGTGGTGCCATCGCTTCCGTACAGCATTGGCAGAATGAGTTCCATCTCCATAATTCCCAGGGTGATCATTACAAAAAATCCATTAGCCTCTGGTCTGCATGTTTAAAGTTGGCTGTAAAAGTTATTTCCTGCACTGTTATCAGAATGTGCTTTTTAAAAGCTATGAATGCTTTAGGACTTTTGCAATGCTTGAATATTTCTTTTACAGTTTTTGATTTTACCGGTAGAGTGAGTCACAATGTACATGGAAATTATTATGGATATTTGGAACTTTTATGTCACTAGGTAAATAGATAAAGAAGAATTAATTTCTCATATCTTTATTTCAGTTTATTTCAGGATGTCACTAGAAAAARCATGTTTATTTGTTAAAAGATGTGATAAGAGAACATTCCAGTGTGTGTGTATGTTAGAGAGTGTGACACAGGTAGCCTAGTTAGACTACTGAATACCTGCAATACTTGTGTTTTGCTTTTGAAACTTAACCCTTCAGGTCATCAATCAGTCAACAGTGGCAGGTAGTGTCCATTAGGTGTATTAATTAACACCCTGCAGCCTTCTCCTACGGGGACACCCACATCTGTCTTCATTAGAAGTTTGCCAGGTGCCAGCAGTGAACAGATGGGTCATTACGGTCTACATCGCCCTCTGGGCATAGCTGGAGGACGGGCAAAGTCGTCCTATCCAGGAGGCAGGTGCATAGTGACTTTGCAGGTGTGGAGCAAAAGATTGACAATTACATCCATAATGTTGGGGCTTATCCTCAAATGAGACGATTAATTTGACTCTTTTTTTATTCTGCCTCATACCACTTAGTACTTGAGAGTAGGGTTAAAATAGGGACTTARATTATTTACCAACACTTCATAAAAATAATGATGTATAATATTTTGCAAAGCTAAACTACTAATGATTTCATTCAAAACCTACATGTAGATTTCACCATCTCAGTTTCTTCCTTACGAGCAGAATATTTTCAAGACATCATTCATAATCATTTTTGCCAGGAGAAGAAACCAAAAACATTTTTCCTTATTTGAATCGGCACCGCTATTAGGACTCCATGAGTTCAAATCCTCTTTCACCATCTTAGTTGAACAGATCTTCTAAAGTAGTTTGGCTTAATTATTCACTACGTATTGCCTTGTTTCCAAACCCTCTCAAAAATTTTTGAAATACTTAAGCATGTCACAGGAATGTAGTAGCATTATAATTGTTCTTCCACTTCAGTGTTTCCACAATTTTTTTCTTTTAACCAGAGTTGAATGTAAAGTGTAGTTAAATGTAGAGCTAATTGGAGTGTAGTGTGAGTAAATATTAGTGTAGTTGAATGCATTCTTTTTTTTTTTTTTCTTCAATTTACAATATGGGGTTACAATTATTAAACGAAATAGCACCAGTAAAAGTATAATTTTGCTAATAAAGAAATGCTGCTTTGTAGAAGATTCGGTATGGCTGCTCGGATTTCTTTTGTTTGGATAACCTTTTCAACTTTCAGTGGAAGACTGAAAAATGCATCTTTTAAGGCAAAAAAATACAGATTATTTCATTTTGTCCTTTAAGAATTGTTTCTATTAATCTTACTCTTAAGGTAGTTGTACAACCATACTTAGAAAACCATCCTTTATCTGTATAGATCCTTACGCAGCTTATGCCTGAGGAAATTTTCAGTGAAGAAGAAATTTGCAGGGATGATTCCTGGGATTTTGTAAAGGGGTGAGTGTGTGAGCAAGACAGACACCTCTCTGCAGAGCTCATAATTGTTATAAGCCTTTATTGAATACCTTGATCAAACCTAAAAAAAAAAAAAAAA
>NW_020455516.1:809808-838889 GCF_003342845.1 Nothoprocta perdicaria
ACAATTAATGTTACATCAAATCTTACGCATTTTCATGCCTGATATACCTTAAATACAGATCTTAAAATCTGACCCTTTTAAAGAGATTGCTAAAGTTGAATATCAGGAACTATTTTCAGCAAGACATTGATTACAATATGCATGTTATTTGCACAAAATGAAATATATTTGGCTAAAGCAATGTTGATATGAAGTAGTATTAATGCAGTTTATTTCCCAAAAGATTATTACCCAAGAGGAGGTTAAGTTTATTTCATAAAGAAATCTTACAGCTGAGAGCGAGCCGAGAGCTGTGAGATTCRTTTATTAAATCTACATCGTTTCTAATCCTTCGATCTGATTTSGGAAGAAGGGAGGTTTAGACTCATTTGTATTTAAGACTTAGTTTCAGGAAAGGGGACATAGAAACGTAATAATATAAACCTTTTTTTGCGACTTTTATCTCAAACTAATTGCCGCTTGATCGCTCCCCGTCTAAATAGAGCTAATTGTGGTCGGAGGACATATTTGSCAGGATCGAAATGAGGCATTCCGTACTACTTGCCCTGGAGGCTCAAAAATACAYTTTTATAGGAATTTCTGAATTTACGTTAGCACGGGAGAAATATGAGGAAAACGCTTCCTAGCGAGAAAGTGTGACTTGAMTTTTAATATATGTTTTTTAAAGTCCAGAAAGTTGCTTGGCAGCTTTATAATGTTTGGAATTTGGACTTAATGCAGGTGATTCAAATACTGTATCTGATCCTTATTAAGTCAATAGGAAAAAAAAATATTATTTAATGGAAATTGGCCTGCATCCTATTTATTTATTGTGTATTGAAAAAAAAAAATCAGACCTTATGTGCACCATAAGCAAAAAGGAATTGATTGTTTTTTTGTTTGCTTGTTTATTTCTGAAGAGAGTAAGATCACATTAAATGTCTAAGATAAAAATGTGTTTTGCAGTCATGCAGGCTCTCGCTGCCTATAAAATTAACACATTTCAGGACACTGGAGTTTCAAAATCGAGAAAATCTTTTGAATTTGTTTTTGATTGTTGCTCATTTTTATTCTGTGCCTTTTAATTGCAGGTAGAACATTTTAGGCACAATGCTTTCCGTTTTGTTACTGCAAATCACCTCCAAAATTGTTTCTCTGCCGTCTTTAACTGTGTAAGATCTTTGAGGCTCTCTAGCTTGATCTAAAGCTGTTTGCTTTTAGTGAATTCCTGGTTCTCATAGTATAGGACTGGTCTCTTCCTAATACAAATTTACACTATAATTGCATGAAAAGGTTTTGGAGCYGCAAGATATTTTCAGTTCTCTATGATGAAAGGAATGCATCTGGAATCAGGCCATCAGACGCTACTTACTTCTCACTAGAAAGAGTAGCTCGTGTGGACGTCACAGTCATTAGCTGATGAAGTCTTGCGCTCTAGTTGCAATATTTTTTAGACCAGATGATCCTGCAGAAACGCCAGGAAAAGCTGAATAAAGCCAAACTATTTCAAAGACTGAGCTTTAAATTGTACTTAAGCGTAATCTAGAGTACTTTCTGTATATGTCGAAGCACTTGCATTTATTCTCTCACTGCCAGAGTCCCTGAAAACTCTGATGGTGGTAGCAATGGTAGAAAATTTCTCTAAGTATGTCAGTAACTTGTCAACATGCAACATGGACACTGGCAGTCCAGTGTGAAGTCAATTTGTTTTCATTTCTTCAATCTGTCCCGCACAGTACTTTTCTGTATGTTATGTCATGAAATGCCGTTTGTTATTCCTGGAATTTGTACTGTAACCTAACATGGAATTGATTCGAAAAAAATCCCTATTATTTCAYGTTCAACTACAGGGATTTAGTATGAATTTATGTTGTTATATTAATAGTCTAACAAAGCAAGCAGAGCTCTTTTCCAGGTTATTGTTTTTAACTTGATCTTATTTTCTTCAGGACAAAGTAGGTCGTATAGCGCGTACATAGACTTTAATGCATATTTTGCATGAGCCAAAATATGGAATCGCTTGTCCTGKTTCGCATAGGGTAATGTAGCGTACTGCTGTTTGCACAGGACAATGCGCCTGAGCGACACSTCAGGTGAGCTTGTTGAACCGTGGAGGAGACGAAAGAAAACCAGCTTCCCACAAAATCGTAGTGCGGCCGTAAAGCATTCCAATAACGGAACCACAGCAAGCTCTAAATTTGTTAATTATACATAATAGCATTGTTGTGGTTACATTTGTAAATTAAAAAAATATATATTTGTTCCCCCCCCCCCCCCCCCCAGGGCTTTCCAGGACCTGGACAACGTGAAAAAGAAAGTCAGTCTCAGAAGAATGAAAGTGCAGTGCAGCAAGGGAGAATATTTCCACATGTTTCTGTTCTTTCACCATCCAAAGTAAGATCCCTAGACTCTTTTTTCCTTCTTTATATATTATAGTAACATGAATACTAAAACAATAACATACCTGACAGAAAATAACTGTAGACTCTCTTATGATTTSATGATTATTTTTTTCTCTTCCTGCATTCCTTAGTCTAATGGCTGATGACTAAAATGTATAGGAATACACTGCAGAGAAACATTGCAATGAATTCAAATAGGTGGTTATGAAAGTGAGAATGTGTGCCTGTGTAAAATGTGTTAAACCTCGAAAGCTTTCGAGTAAGTGAGAGAATTTTATTCCGTAAGAAATCCACATTTGAAGGTTAACGGGTCGCTGTTCCTTCAGTTGCCCAGCAAGGTTTTGTGCATGTTTATTTTATGAGCAGCTGATTGGACATTGTCTGGACATGCATAGCAGATCATTGTATTATTATTACATCTCCTAGTACACCAGATCTGCCTAAATAAAGTTCAATATTGTGTTCAATATCAGTGAATAAAATGACATTTACAAAAACGAAATACAGTATTCATGAGTAAACAAACTGCTYCAGTAATGACAGTTTAAGGTAAATATTTCAGTACTCCCCATTGATCAATTAAAGTTTATCGTAATATTTCATAGAGGAATGGTTACTTAAGAAAGGGTGAGCAATACCTTTGTGAAATGTTATTTCATGCTGTTATTATTGGTACACATAGAGAAAATGAAATTCAAAGAAGATTTGGAATTTTTCTTGTTCTGTTGGAGGATAGGTGGAAGAAACAATGCCAGTTGTTATTCAAATCACATGATGGAAATATGTTTTGGAATATACCCAAATGCTCCTTAAATCTATTTTTAGTTTGGTCAATTACTTCTTTCAAACATGAGCCTCTTTATTTCAGAAATTACTAAATATATGTATTTTCAAATGAATGCTTGTGGTTTTTTTCTGCATATATTATGAGAGYATAATATTTGAAAATCTATATGTTGATAGCCTTTGAAGATATAAGCTGTTAATTTTTCAATAATGCAAGTGTGGAGATGAGCCTTATAACAGCTAACAGTACTAGTACTTGTACTAGTTATGCTTGTCTAAAATTGTACACCAGGCCACGTCTGCAGGAGGAGGAGAAATATTTGASTTGGTTCTACAGGTACGCTGAGTTCGTAGGAAAGTGAGAGAGATGCGGAACAAAAGTTTGGGGAATTTGGACCCTTCTTCAGATGACATTTAAGGACTTATTTAAGGAAGATTTGTGACTAAATGCAACATGGTAAGTCCAYTGAAATGCTTTAGATTACTCATTTATTTAAGTACATTGAAATGCGCTTTTGGAGCGGGCTTCAGAATTTCTGTTATCTTTGCCAAAAGTTTTGAGTTTCATCAGSTGTTTATTTTTCAAGAATCATTTTGACTTATGAAACTTGAGTCTCCTTCTATATTCCTGGATATGCCACAGACRTATTTGTATCCATTGGCAAACACAGAGATAGTTATGATTAGTTTTATAACTGAATGTGATTTTCAGAAACAGAATAGTTATGTGAAGCCTTTGAAAGCATCTAAGAGATACATATCTGTCTGTCTATGGAAATAACAATTTATTTTTATATTTTATTTTAATTTTATTTATTTTCCTCTGTGTCTGTTTTGGAGTTATTTATGTCTTCAGAATGTTTTCAAAGTGTTTTTAGCAAACTAAAAATTAAKCCAGTTGCTAAAGTCTACCGTGGACAAGAAGGAAGTCGTTGTTAAATAGGTACGTTAAGATAAATTGAAGCTGACAGGYTTAATGCACTATTAATGCTATAATCATATGACCCGCTGGTAGAATGTCACTAAGCTGTTAATATGCTATACTGCTGAAGAAGACTTAATCAAATACCATCTTTCGTGGAAAGTAGTTCTCCTGTCTATTACTTCTCTAGAAGAAAACTCTCTTTGCTGTTTTTGTCTTTTGCCTAATCTTTCAATTTCTGTACACCTGTAGTCTACTGAAATGTACTGACATGGATTAATCCTTCATGCTAAGATTAAACAAAAATTAAAAAAAAAAAATCTGTAAAACACATTGTTTAGTAAGGACTAAAACATTTAAATCCATAAAGTTATTTTTGTTTCAGCAAAGCAAAATATGAGGATATTTAATAACCCCACGGTGGACATCTAAATCTTTTGTGTTTCACATATAGATGGTTCTTTGGGAAATCCTTGTGCTTTTGCGAGGTAAGGAACGTGCCTGTCACTTATCTTTTACACTATCCTCTATGATTTCTTTTCTGTAAAGGGGAATAAAAAAAAAAAAAAAAAAAAAAAAAAAAAAGGAACTCTAAATACTCTTCTGTCCTTGATACCTTAAAACTGTAGAAAGAAAGGGATTTAGCAATGACTTTCATTATACATGTAGATCTATAGATCTAAATGATACGTGTTAATACTATAACTAAAACTGTTTGCTATATATAAAACTGTTTAGAAGGCCAAGAAGAAAAATGATCAAAAAGTATTTTAGTTTCAAGGGACAGTATCTTGAGTGGTTTTAATTATTATATAAACTTGTTTTAATAATGTACTTTATGTACTGTGCTGTACTCTGTATTGAAGCAGGAGGTAGTTGTGTAATGGAGAGCAACGGAAAAAATCTGTACCAGCAATCACTGAAAGATCAGATGTATAAGGGACCRGAATGTGTCAGAAACCATGTTTAATCCTCCATCTTCACGAAGGTCATTGTAGGACTCGTATTGGTAGCGACAGAGAACGTAAGTAGCACGTGACACGATCTTTGACGTCTATTCGCACACACACATGTATATATAAAATTTTGAACTTCAGTTTTGTTATTAATGGAGAAATAGAYTTCCAAGTGTGTGCCTTAAGCTTTAATATAGCATTTAAATGACTTATGAATCTGAGTGTTTTTGAAAATATCAGTCCTGTTTCAGTATGGGCTGATTTTAACAGATAGTGACACGTGCTTTAGCAGGGTGGCAGTAAATAAAATTCTGARGAGAGCTGTTAAGAACTAAGAGGCTCTCTGTGCTTTTTCCATGTTATTAAGCTTTCAGGGAATTTGTTTTATTATTAACTTGTATTTTTAAGATGCAAATGCATGCGAGGAGAACAGAAAATGCACATTTTGAGCGATCTAGTAACTGGACTGCCTCTATCTCTTTTTTTTTTTTTGTGCAAGCTTATCTTGTGCAAGTAGTTAAGTGGCTTCTATTTAGAGGYGAAATTGGTTTTGGTATCTTGTAGGAATTATTACTTTCATATTGAATTATTAATGGAACCACTTCAGAACCATACTAATAGGAGCACATGATATGTGCCCCAGTTAATTCAAGAGCTAAGGCTTCCGTGCCGGTTTAGCTGTGTAATTGTAGGTTGCAAACTTGAAGTTTTAATTTTACAGGCAGTAAATCTGARGTACGGTGATTCCAGCTTTGTCTTTAGTAGGAGTCGTCCATCCTCAAATGTTTTAAGGACGTTTTCAWTGCTCAGAAAAAGTCATAAAATGCTCATAAAAATATTCATGTTCGTCAATGGTAAGTTTTCCACCTTTGTCCCTCCTAAAGGATTTACCTGGGTGTTATATTGAACATTAAGATCATTTCCTATTTATAGACAAAAAATCTTAATTGAAAAATTACTTTTATAAAAGTTTATATTTTGGAGATGTATACAAGCATTTGGAGATGTATATAATTTACACTGTTGTAATAATGAAGAGCTTTTAATCACCTATAGAAAAGGACAAAGCAAGCATCCAATTTAAGACAGTCGGTCTCTGTCGGTCAATTAACATTTTCACAGGACATCAGGTTATGATAGAGTAWTTGAACCTCGTATGAGTATCTACTGGCGAGGTGCCCCAAGTGTGTGGGAGGCTTGTTTTGTGKTTTTGTTTTCTTTTTCCATTGGGAATTAGAGAATGCAGGGAAGTGCTCGCACATCGCTCATGTGGGACAGAAACCCTTAATTTGTAATTTAATGGCAACGAAGCCCTTGGGCCCCAAATCGCCACTTTTCCATCTGTTTTTATCAACATCAAATGTTACCTGTTATAATTTAAAAAAAAAAAAAATCGTGTGTGTGTATGTATATGTATATATGTACGTATATCGTACTATTGAAACTTAAATGTCACATGTATTGGAAAGGTAAAGTATGACTTGTCACAGTACAGGTTCTGTGACAGAAGAGCCTGAGCGCATACAGCGATGCGATACTTYTGTTTGTCGCTCTGATAGCTCAGCTATGTTATGGTGCCACAGCAACCACTGTGTCTTTTTCCAAATAGTGCCATCCTCGCRGGTACCCTCCTTCCCACTCACCTGAATGAGTGCTGAGATTTTTGCAATGTAAAAGTGGCCTTAAGTTCCCTGAAGAATAATCACTTCAGTGCTTACATCTTAGAAACAGAATTCTACTACATTAATGTCTATCYAAATATAATTTAAATATAATTTTAACCCAATTTTTAAAAGCACACATAAGGTTCTATCCTATAAATAYGCTGTTTAACAAACAATTTTGTTCCTGGATTATTAAAATGCAAAAAAAAATCCAGTTTGAAACCAGTAAAGATGAAGAACAGATTTAGATCTTTTGAAAAACAAAGAATTGAGTGCCAGTTCTATTGATTTCTTTATTTTTATCAAAACACTTYGAGTAGTTTGATTGTCAGTTTTCAAAGAAGGGGACTTTCTTTTGTTTTTCTATTGTTTTTCTTTTTGTTTTTTTTTAATCACCTTGAAAAACACAGGAGCGCTGAGAAAAGGRTGACAGAACCTTAACTATAGCAGGCAATAACAGATGTCACAAAAAAAAAAAAGTCTTTATGAAGGATGCCTATAAATAGATGAGCCAGTTTAGTCATTTGTCATTTAAGCAGTTTAATAATTCGACGCTAAATCTCTTTCAACGGACTTGCTTGAGAACTAAGAATTGCCAAATAGCCATTTTGTGGCTTTATTTGCTATGCGTTATGAGTGTGAGTGTGGAGCTCCCCTGAAGCGGTCTGAGCAGGAAGCGCTGACTTGATTTGTAGCCTAAAAAAAATTATTCATCTGGAGGGATCCTTCTGAAATACTGTTTCATGAACATAAGAACAATGGAATAACAGATGGTGATATTAATGTGGTTRTTCGTAGATTTCTGTAGATATGAATAAGACAGAGGAATATTTTTAACCCAGAAAACTTTTTATTGCRAAAATGTAATTTAAAACTATTTTTCTCTGTAATTCCTCTTGGCGATTAGGACGAATAATTGACCTGTGTTTATTGCAATGAATAAGGAACTGGGCAGTGTCACTGGAGTTAAATACAGGGTTGAACTGCTGGGTACTTTTGATAACTTATCTATTCTTAAAAAGTATACTTTCCAGGGAATTCACAGAACCTAACGAATTATAGCGAAGTATAAAAGATGATGACCGAACATTTGAAGACTAGAGCRGACATGATGTCTGTGTTTGCTTGTAGCATGTCAGCATAGCATTGGATCAGTGGGAGAGAAATTAATTATTTTAATTTAACATGTCTTTCTAGCGCGTTCTCAGTCTTTTCAAGTTCGGTAAACAACCATTACTATTAAAAAATGATAACTATAATGGAAAGGGCAGTTTAAATATTTAGAAAGCGTATCTATTTATGCAATGTGTAGGCAATATGCTATAAATTAGATGTACTTTTCCTGATGGTTAATGAAACTCTGAAATAATACAAAATTTATATTTCTTAGGCTCGACCGGGCCGCAGTCTGGAAGGAAGATAGACCTTCAACAGCAAGTCGAACAAAACAAAAAGGCAAGGAGAAGAGAAAAATACTGTTGTCCTGCCTGTGAGTAAAGTGAAGAAACAATTGAGCTGTAATGTGAAAAAGTAACCTTGGCAGATATAGTTGTCTAGCTGATTCCCGTGTTCAATCTTTCAAACACTTAAATAGCCTCTGCTGAATTTATTGCGTTGTTCCTTGCATGATTAGTGCGGGTGTGGGTTTTTACAATGACCACAGAGCTAGAAGTTAATGTTAAAGGAAATTTTTTATCGACAGCGCTCAACACGAGCTACCGAAACAATATGTTTCTCATTATGGGGATACGTCTTCCCGAATCTGATTTTTCCTTATTCTTGGGGCAGAGAGAATTCGATTTAAATAAAATCTCTATGTATTATATTTAAAATAAAATAGACAGGAAATTTGTCTATTTCATTTTAAAAAGCCTGACATTTTATAGAAAATTTACTCCTCGAATAAKTCAAAAATTAAATAAATAATTAGAGCCTTGTAAATCTAGAATCCTCATTAGGACTTTAAACCAATTGGAAAATAAATCAGAAGACRCACACTGAGTACTATTGGTGGAAATAAAACCTAGCCTTTTTCTTTGTAGTGTATTGCAGGATTCACTTGAGCAGCTCTGGAGGCAGTGTCAGCCCCTYGCTCACGCGCTGCCTGGATACAAGTAGCTTTTGTGACAGCAATATATAATTCAGTTAGTGATTTGATAGGAGTTATGGAGGCCTCTCTCCGGTCCGTCGYATCTCTTCGTCCAGCCCAATAGGCCGCTCGGCTGGCGATCACGGCGGGAGTATCCGGTGAGTCGGGTTCTGGCTTYAGGCAAACACTAGCGAGCCAACGGYCACTTGCTTCGTTCCCACCCAGCATTATTCGATCTCCACCACTCGAGCAGTCTCGCCACAGATATTTGGTTTCACTGGGTTTCCTGCTGTATTGCTCTTGTAGGCGAGTTACTTGTAAAGGGTCTCCGGGAAACAATCCCAGTAGCATATCGTCGCCTCGGGTCGGTCAGTTCTTTATGTTTTTGCTCTTGTGTTGAGCTTCCTATAAGGCAGGCTCGGAGGGCTATAATGGGTCATTGCCATTGTCTCAGCTACTGTCCTCGGAATTGCCAGAACTGCCCCAAATGTTCCCCTCTTGCTCCTCAGGGGATGCTGTCAGTTTCTTTATTTGTACCACAATAAGAGGGCGAGGCGCCCATAAAAGGGTAACTTCTATCTTTCCCTCCATTTTTTCACTTCTTTTATTGTTCTTCCTGTAATTGCTTTTGTAATTGATGGATCTTTAAGGATAACACCAATTCAGTGTTTTTCCTCCCTTCTATTTCTTCTCTAAGATCCTGTTCTGATTTATTCCCCTCTCTGTTTTCTTGTTTTGCACGACCTAGACAAGTTCCCAACGTCTCACAAATAATGTCTGTTCCTTTACCTTCCTTTAGGGTACCTCTAGCCAACTTGAAAGGCTCCTCTACACCTTCCCAATCAAGACAGCCCGCTCCTCTGAGAAGTTGGGACTCGGGGTCTCTCCACGCCTCCATAAATCGCCAGCGATGTCACTTGCCATCGTGCCGACCACATCGATTTGTCACCGAATGAGCGGTGGTGGGGATGAGTGACCAATGCACTTCTCTCATGTGAAAGAAATAGTATTATATTTATTGATGTGGACAATAGTTWAAGGAGATTCGATGATAAGGTCACTTATTTACCTCACAGGGTGCAAGATATGCCCAGAATTACTGAAGAGACCTTCCCATTGAGTCATGGGGTTTGGATTGGACCCCGTCACTCTCCATAGGCCTCCCGAGGGGAGCCTAGGTGAGGCCGGATCCAATACTAGTCCCAGACACGGTCAACAGTTTGCGACTAAAGCATTTTGTGTTAACAAATTCAGAGAGCGTGCTATGCTCACTTACCACCAAACTTTCGTGGCAAGGATCTCTCAGCCTCGAGGAGTGTCTTAGGGGGGAGTTATAGGAGATGTGTATATTGATGTATTTTTATGTATAGCTTTTTTTTCAAGACTATCATATGTTATTTGTTAAATGTAAAGGTCTGAACAGTACTAAAATGATTCTTAAATAAAATTCTTCCCCCTACTATATTACTATGTGCCCAGGAACCTAATTTGTCGTTTTACTATGTGTCGCCTAAATATAGCTCCATACCATTGGAACAATGATTTTTTTGAACTATTTCTGCGTCTTGATAACTTGTTAAAAACGTAAGCGTTAATGCAAATGTSATTTTAGTTTAGCCTTGAAAGAAATAGCTAGAAATAACTGCCCTCTATTACATTCTGTTTAGAACAAATCCCTATGTTATTACTCGCACATTCATTGTATTGTCTGCTTCTTCTTGTATTTTGTATTCTGTTTGATCGCATATGCGGCAAAACAAGAAGAAAAAAATGTTTTTCTTTAAGTACAAAAGCGATAGCCGCTTGAAGGCAATAACAGGCTCTGWGATTCTTGAAAGATGATTACATGAGAATTTGATCTTCTATTTACTCTCAGAACTATTATGTCCTATTGCAGTATATTTTGTTGTTGTTATTTCTCSATATTTTATTTATTCTAAGCTTATTGATTCACAATGACTATGACAGACTTTTAAAAAATATGCAACAAATAATGTCAAAAGGTAGTTTCAATCAGTATCACATCCTGAATGAGTGTGCTCTTGATTTTTTTTTTCTAGTAATTTATATCTGTAGATAGTTTGTCATTAGACTCGCAATAAATCCACGTTTATGGCYAAATTCCAAAATTATGGATGCCTTCCTACCACTATGAACTTCTTATCCCAAACGTGAGACACATGGTTCAGAGTTACCAGTTAAAAATACTATCTAGATAAACAATTTTCTACCATTTCTTAAGTGTTTGTTCCAGTTCTCTCAGCATTAATAGAAGTTGTCGTGACAATATTTTCTTTAAGTTACATAATTGTTCAGACTAATTTCATATAGGTTGGCAACAAGGTGGGCTTTTTCTGTGTTCCTACCAAACCTCAAGTATGGCATTCATAAAATAAATATAAGGAGACGTGACTAGGTTTTAACGTATCTTTAGATCCTTGTCAGAAAGATGCAATATGATTTTTGAATGTTTTGGGTTATTTTATACGTTATTCTCAGGCATCAGATGTTGAATTTGTTGTGTTATTACCAGGATAGATGTAAAATAAAAATCTAACGGTGGTGTTCTTTACTAGGCTCTTTACATTATTTGGCGGCCCATATTTTATTCTCTAGCTTATGGCCTCATATAAGTAGAATCATAGAATCCTTTTGGTTGGACAAGATCTTTGAGATCATCGAGTTCAACCGTAAGCCCTTTGTCACCATGTCTGTTAAATCCTGTCCTTAAGCGCCTCATCTTCAAGTCTCTCGAGGATTGCCAGCGGGGACTCCACCTCTTCCCTAGGCAACCTGTTCCAAAGGTTGACTACTCTTTCCATGTAGTAATTCTTCTTAATATCTAACCTGAGCATCCCCTGGCGCAGCTTTAGACCATTTCCTCTTGTTCTACCGCTAGTTTTTCTGGACAGCAGACTGACCCCCGCCTTGCTACAACCTCCTTTGAGGTAGCTGTAGAGAGCGGTAAGGTCTCTGCCGAGCCTCCTTCAGACTAAACAACCCCAGCTCCCTCTGCCTCTCCTCATAAGGTCTGTGCTCCAGCCTCTTCACCGGCTTCGTTGCCCTTCTCTGGATGCGCTCCAGYGCTTCGAGTAGTGAGGTSCTTCTAGTAGTGAGGGGCCCAAAATTGAACATAGTAGATCCGCGGTACTGCTTCACCAGCMCTGAACAGAGAGGGACGATCGTTTCCCTGGCGCCGCTGGCTGCGCAGTTCTTTATGCAAACCCAGGTGYCCTAGACCTTCCTAGCCACCCCGGCACACTGCAGGGTTATATTCACCAGGCTGTCCACTGGCACCCCTAGCCTGTAACTAAGCCTGTAGTGCTGCATGGGSTTCTCGTGACCAAAGTGCAAGACCCGGCACTTGGCTTTACTCAACCTCGTACAGTTGGTCTCTGCCCAGGGATCTGACCGGTTCCTTCTGCAGAGCCGTCTTACCTTCGAGCATATCTACTCTTCCTTCCAGATCAGTGTCTGCAAATTTGCTGAGGGTGCACTCAATCCCCTCACCTAGATCCTCAATAAAGAGATTACAGAGGACAGGTCCCAACACTGACTCGTGGAGAACACTGCTCGCAACTGGCCGTCAGCTGGGTTTAACTTGCTTTGCCCCTACTTTCTGAGCCCGACCATCCTGTCGTTTTTTGCCCAGAGAAGAGTACGTGTCTAAGCTGTGAGCTGACAGCTTCTCCAGGAGAAAATAGTGGGAGACTGCATCAAAAGCCTTACTGAAGTCTAGGTAGACCATGTCCACAGGCTCTCTCTCAACCCGTAGGCAGCTCACCGGGTAACAGAAGGAGATCAGGTTGGTCAGGCGGTTCCTGCCTTTCTCGAACCTACGCTGGCCAAGATTTATCCTCTGGTTGTCGCACACATGTTGTGCCATCACCCTCGTGATGATCTGCTCTGTAACTTTCTCTGGCACCCGGGTCAGACTCACAGGCCTTTAGTTCCCCAGATCTTCCACCCARCACTTCTTGTAGATGGGCGTCACATGCATCAGTTTCTGGCTGTCCGGGATCTGCCCAGGGAATGCCGATAGACGACGGAGGGCGGCCCGGCAAGCGCCTCGGAMAGCTCCCTCAGAACCCTCGGACGGAGCCCACCAGGCACCATAGACTCTTGGGTGTCCGAGCRGAGTAATGGGTCTCTATTTCCTCCTGGGTGACAGGGCTGTTATTCTGCGCTCTATAGGTGTCTTCCAGCTTTGGAGACCAAGTACCTTAACGCTAATTGATCTGAGTGTTAAAAATTGAGGTAAGGAAGGAATTAAGTACCTCGGCCTTATCCTCGTATTTGGCGACAATATTCTCTGTTGCGTCCAAAAAGGATGGAGGTTCTCTTTGGCTCCCCTCTTCTTGTTAATGTATTTGCGGAATTATTTTTTGTCATCTTTTACAGTGGTGGCCAGACTGAGCTCCCTCCGCGTCTTCACCTCTCTCAATTCCTCTCCACRCACCCTAGCGATCTCCTTGTACTCTTCCAAGTTACCTGTCCCTTCTTCCTAAGATGGTAAGTTCTCTCTTGTTCCCGGAGCCTCAGCAATAGGTTGCTATTTGGCCAGGTCAGTCGTCGTCCCCTCCGGATCATCTTTCGGGACACGGGGTCGGCCCGCTCTTCGCCTTTGAGATTTCCTCCTTGAGAAAATTGCAGTCTTCCTAGTTCCCTTTGCTCTTCAGGACTGTCTCCCAAGGGATTCTCCCAAGTATTCCAAAATCTGCTCTSCAGAAGTGTGATGTAGACAACCATATTAAAAAACGGCTCCTCAACTGGGTCATAAACCCCCCGTCTTTGATTTGAGCACTTGCAACACGCTGCAAATTTATCTTTTCGTAACATGGTTAAAGGAGGATGCATTTCTGTGTTAACCTCTAGGGCTAACAACCTGGATTTTCACAGAATTTATTACACAGGAGAAGACCTAAAGAATGGAAGCGGTAAAGGAGCAAAAACATTTAAGAGAGGCACTGAGAACGCTTCTCCTTGAGACGGAGAAAATTTGTCATTGTTAGGGTTTATGAAGGGGTAATATAGCAGAACTAAGTCCATATATAAATAGAAGGCTGAATTTCATTCTGGATTGACCATGTGTTTCCAGGATCTGCAAAGGAGAGGTAAAAGATCCATCCTATCCTAACATTTACAACCTTCTCAAGTGTAGGTTTTAAAAACATCTTTTATAGATGCAGCAGAAGGACTAGCAAGGGTTAATGGTGGAATGCCATGTGACGGCAGCACCTGTGCAGCGAGGGCCCCTCCTCCCCTGGGTGGGGTATATTAAGGAGAGCTCAGGACTTACACCTGTGTCTGTGAAGTGATGGCTGCCAGGGCTCTGGTGGAAGAGCAGCTCCTGAGCTCTCCTCAGACAGAAATGGAGCTGAGGTACGGGAGAATGCCCAGGTATCCTGGGGTGGTTCTGAGAGGAGATCCTAGTCTTCTGCCTGGATAAGTGCAGGTATGCTTATCTACATGGCTTTGGCGTTCTGTTTTGGTAGTTGCAGGAAAGCTTACCTTCTCATTTTTGGTGTTTGAAGGGAGGGGAAAAAAGCAGTTTGGGAGGACTGCTTTTTGTGTGTTTCTTGCAAAAACTGCCAWTTTTTGCAAAGGTTGAAAATCACTTTCTTAATATCTACTCATAGATGTTCTCAAATTTGGGGATCATATGGTGGCTCTCTGTCTGGTGGAGGGAGGTAGAAAGGGTTGACGTGCATTTGGGAAGTTATCTCAAAGTCATTTGGCTAGGGACACCAGTCTGCCTATCGCAGTTCTTCAGAAGTATTGCGAAGAGGTAAGGGGCAAGCACAGGTGAGGTGACTTTGTTCTTGGGTGTGGGTTTTTTTTTTTTTTTTTTCTCCCTTTCTCTCTTTCTCCCTCTTCTCTCCTGTTCAAGGAGAGGGTTATTTCACTTGCATCTAAATTATATTTAAAACTTCCTTCATTTTTCCTGTGCTTGGATTGTCTCCATATGTTTTTGCTGGCTGGGGTTGGTCTCTCGCCCGTCTGCCTAAGCGGACCATAGCCATCTTTGAGTGCCTTTTGCTGCGGGCTGCAGAGTTCTGTCTTCTTCATAGAGAGTTTAGGTGAGGATAGTAATAGGTCCTTGCCTGTCTGTTTCACTCTGCGGTGGTCTAAGACACATGCAGAAAAAGAGCTTTTCCTGATATTTGTAGCCGACTGCAAGCTGTTTTTGCCGTATAAGCGTCTGCTTGAAGGTGAGTTAAAATGTATGGCCTTCCTACCCAGGTAATTAGACTAGATCAAGTCGTTTCCAGTTTCTTGAATAGTAAAGGTAAGACAAATGACTGCAATGGTCTGTGACTGCATGGCATCATAGTCTCAAGTATGGTTATCTGCAGCTATCGGCTATAGCTGAGGATATACTGTGGTACTTTCCAGACCATCATATGTTCTTTAGGGGCGCTTTAGAGATTTTCCCGGGTGCCTAGATACATGTGCATATTGCACATCTATTTTGCGTGTGTGGGTATGCTGTGTGTGTGTATATATATGGTTGCATAGCTCTATCTGGTTTCCTCATCATAATAACTCAAAAAGGTAAAATCTGGACTCAAGGTTGTTGTGTTTTTTTTTTTTTTTTTTTTGTCATGTAAAATAATACAGCCATGTTTGTAGGAGATGCAGGTGAAGAAATGAAATGTATGCTTTTTCTGCTTTTTACTATATCTTGAAGATTTATCTGCCTTTACCTTAGTAGCAGCTGCTGTCTCGGTCTTAATTCTATTGCGCACTTGAAAACTGAGTGTGTAGTATAAGGACAATTTCTATTTGGAGTACATCACTGCTCTATTGCCAGTGTTTAAAGTATCTTAGTAGAGGGTGTTGGTGCCTTATATTAACATATAAAAATTGGTCAGCTTCATTTGCCTTTGTTATTTAGAAGTCATCACTATTCTGGTGGTGGTTTTTTTTTTTTTTTCCTTTCTTTTTTAGGTGATAATAAAACCTCAGAAATAGGTTGGCTTTTGCCCCTGTTTGGTAGTGAGTTGTGTCTGGGCCACCATGTCAGTGTTTCTATGGAGGAGTGTGACAATGAAGGGGATGTGTCCCCAGTGGACTTGTCCCAGTTGGCTGAGGTACCCCATCAGGATGGCGTGCACCTCGTTCCCCCRAGCCTGTCACGGTCTCGGTTTGTGCAGAAGTGTGGAGAAGGGTGGCCAGGCTTGGGGCTTTGCTGGGGGACGAAGGGTCGGATTGCTTGATATGGAGGGACTAGTCCTCTTCTGCTACCTGTAAGAAGCATTGCCCTGCATCTTTGATACTAAAGATGGAGGGAAAATGAAAGTTTCAGTCATTGCATAAGCAGTTGTAATGGCTTGTGGTGTATAATCATCATTCCTCCTTTCGTTTGTGCGCTTGTCCTTTGCAGGACTTCATCCATAGCTTGGATATGGGGTTTGCTTTGTGTGTATCTTTTGTTTTAACTCAATGAGTTCTCTGTTGCCCGTTAACCTGACTCTTCTTTACTTTTCTTGAATTACAAGTAGGAATAGTCGAGTTGACCGGGCTTCTTGCTGAGCGCCAAGGAGAGAGATACCTGTGAAGCAAGTCCCGTAGCTTCAAGCAAGAGCTAATATTTGCTCCAGCAAAGACTTGATAAGTTTTTTTTCCCCTTGAGAGCCTACTTGAAGAATGCCTTCCAAGAACAACAGGTTTCTAGTACCCAGCGKTGGCTTGGTAAGTACAGACATGCTGCTCTTAACGCTTTTTGACACACAACTATAAACCTTTGTAGGAAGATGAGTATAGCTCTTTAGAAGGCGCTATATGAAATATCTGTGGAAGTTGTCGCTTAAAGCAGAAATATGGATTATACGAAAATCTTTTTTTACTAGCAATGCCATGATAACATCAGCTGATATTTAATGATGCTGGCGGAGGGAGCAATAAAAGTCTAGGGACAGATAGGCTGGGCAGGTTCTTCCCATATTGTGTGTTATCTCACTTCGGTCTATAAAAATTCCAACCCCCTTTCCTGCTGCAGGGGAAGGTGGGGGCAGGGAGGAAACGCCATGCTTTGAGTGATATTTCTCTTATCTCACAGCACTAAGTGAATGACACGGGGGCATCTCTCTGCAGACCGAGTGCTTCCATCAGCAGAAGCTCAAGCCCTGCTGGGTACYACGGTCCGTTGTCTGGAATGGCTTCGGGGAGCAGGGCGATCGGATCCTGCCTTGCTCCCTGTTCTTTGTGAGAACCTTTCCCCACATATGAGTCGGGCCGGGAATCCAGCTGATTGCTCGGGTGAGGAATCTTTGTGATGTCAAGATCATTGCATTGTAATRGACAGATGCTACCCTTAATGCTTTAGAAATGGGTAGAACTATATTTCTACTGTTTCTTTTCCCATGCTGAGGYATGGGAGACAACCCCAAATCCCACATTTTTGCCTTTTCCATCGCTGTTTTACCTACCTCCTCTTACYTCTTTCTCTAGAACTTATTTCTCTAATGAGCTTATGCCCATCTCCTTAAAGGAGCTGAGCTGTCTTTTTTTGAGCATGTTCCCAGAGTATTTTTACACCTGGGATAAGGAGGTCCATCTTTTCTTCTGTGCTTCTCTAGTTCCTGCTGGCAGAACTTCCTCCTTTTAATGCCCTTAAGGGAGACGTCTGAAGGCGGTCTGTGCCTGCTTTTCGCTTGTCTCCTCTCCAGGGCCTTATATCCTTTTCTGGGGACTCTGTTAACTTTTCCTAGAGTAACGTGCTTTAAAAATGCAGAGGAGCAGGCTGGACAGAAGTGTGCCCTGGGATGCAGGCTGGTATACCCTGCAGTGAATATATATATATATATATATATATATATATATATATAAAAAATCACTGTATACTGCAGTCAATATATGTATTATATATATATGTCTTTATGCATGTGTATTTGCAGACTCGGCCGACTCCATCGGTGAGAGCTGGTCAAGTTTTGATCTTTACTTCTGAGCGGTGTCTGGAGAGCGACAGCGGGGGAGGCGACTGCTCCCAGCTACTGCCAGGACAAGGTTGGGTGCAAAACCGCGTGGCGAGCGAGCAGACCGGAGGGTGAAGGTCCGTGGGCAGCATGTCCATCCGTCCCCCCCACAGCAGCTTCTCTCTTCTGCCTGGCTGCGTGTGTTGCCTCCCTGCTGGCCCCGGGGGAATTGCCCTCTTATTACCACAATTACAATCCATACACATTTCATCAAAATAATATGGCTTTGCACGCGCCTTCCGCAGCAGRGCGTGGAGCTGGAGGCCTTTTTCTTTCCCTCAGCTTAAACCCTTTGCTGGGTTAAGAAAGTTACTATGGCTGTTTAACAGGTGTTGGAAAGCAATGTGTGTTTGATATTTAAATGAGTGAGCTTCTTTATGGACTGCAATTATTGCAATCGACTCCTTTTTCAAGATGACTTTTTTCTTTAATGTGAATTTAGTGCTTTTTGAAGTACATTCTCCTTCTTCAGAGTAGGTTCGGGTGACTGAGCAGTTTATTTTCTTATTCTGATGTCTTTTATTACATTTCCTTTTCTCTGCCTTCCTATTTAGGTGAAGGATACTAGTGCCAAATAGAAGAATTAGGTTCTTTTCTGGCACTGGTGCTAAGCACGTCTTGTTCCCGGACAGCTAGCAGCGGGGCTGGAAGCGCTTCTGGTCAGTTAAGTTTTCTTTGCTTATTGTTCCTCACCAGACTTGATGCATTTGCCATCTATCTAGCACGGCAGCCTATGCCTATATGCTGAGAGTTTTCACTAGACTTCGGAGTGACTAGCAGAGATGGTCTGAGCACTGCAGGCTTAAACTGAGAGCCTTTGCTCACTTTCAGCAGGCAATAGAGGCCTAAATCCATCATGTTCCTTTCAGAATCTCGATGTTTCTGTTCAGGCTGGAGAGATGAACTTGATGATGAATAAGTTGTGCTCACTATTAGTTGAGTTAATAAATAGCATGGCCTTGTAAAAAGGACGAATGGGAGAGTCAAGAATTCAGTGTAACCTGGCATTTCATTAAACACCAGCAATACACTGCAAGAAATAGATAAGTGTGAAAAGTAGCTGTAGACGTTACAAAGTCTGTTCACAGAAGAACGAATAAATTGATAAACTGAATAAAATGATTTTTTCCCTTCTTCCTTTTCTTTCCTACCAGATTAGAGGGAATGCTCTTTGCAGCCTGGAGGACGCATTATCTTTTATTTGACGAGTAGGTGTTGCCCAATACAAGAAGTTGTAAGAAGACACCCGCTCAGAGGAATGTACAACTCTGTAACAGGGCAAGAAGGACAGACTGCTTATGGTCTTGTATTTCTTACCTGGTCTGCTACCCATTTTTTCTGAGTTTTTGAAAGAGGATAATAATGGGGTGCTTGAACAGCTGGAAGTTCACAGAAGCTGGCAGCGTATATTGGGAAGGAGGAGAAAAATCTGCTCGAGCTAGCTTTGTTAGCGTGGCATCTGTTTCACGCTTGTAATTCCTACCACGGATAAGGCACCGAAGGGAGATCTGGCTTGCCCTGGGATCTTGTGCTCGTTTACTTGGCCATCTTGTGAAGGGTGTCATCTCGTTCGAGGGAACGCTGTGCATTTCTGGGAAAACCTCACAGGAAGCCTCGTTAGCTGATCCAGGGGTGAGAGCTTTTTCTACAGGACCCACGTGGATGCCTTGTGAACCTTATGAATTATCTGTGGCACTGGACCTCACGAGACTGGAAAATTGACCCTAGGCAGCCCGTGTAGATGAAGAAAAAACCTGAGAAATCAAGTGGCTGTCCCCATCACAGCCTGTTTTGCACAATAGACCTCAATAGACTGCAGGTCATTTTCCAGAGGAGCAGTGGAGGAATTGGCTGTGTTTGTTTATTATGTAGATACTGGGTGTATTTAAGAGACAGTGCCAAAGGTAAGTTAACTGCTCATTAATGTGTAATGTTACCCTAAATGACTATCTCCATGTTGGGTGAGGTCCGTCAGGGAGGTGTCGGGAGAGAATTCTTCTGCCTTTTCTTAGGTGTCTCGGTTCGTTATTTCACCTCTCTAGCCTCTGTACGTTAAGTGTTCGGTTGTCCGGCGGTGGTATCTCAACGCTTGTGTAGCCGTGGTCACTGACCTAAYGCGTTTCTTTGGTCTTTGTAGCAATGCGCAGTGACGAAGGGCGGCTGGTCTTTTTGGACGTCTCGCGAAGCCCACGTCTGCCAGAGGAACCTCTCTGGATGGGAAGGAGCGACTCCTGACCGGTAATGATGTGAACRAAGATAGGCCACGTTTCATATTCTCCTGCCTCTCTCAATTGAGAATAGTCTTGTCCTTCCTCTGAATTAACACGTTAGGTGAGTCATGTTATTTAGCTTTCTTTGGCCTTTGTGCCACCTAGGGCTAGCGAGAGGGAGCAAGATTTACTGGGAACGGTGAGAAGACCTGTTAAAAAGATAGGAACTAAGTGGTGAAAAAATCAAGATACTCGGTAATAGTAGACTAATATGTCTAGATAGTAACATGGGGAAAGAGTTGATGAGAGCAAAGAAAAGAAATGGAAATTTGCAGGTTGGCTGATATCACTTGTTTGCTTTTCTTGGTTTTCTAATACTTATGCCATTACTTTTCTTCCCGCTTTCCCTTGCCCGTCAACACTTGGGCTCTGCTATAGGTCTCTGATTTCTCTTGGGGCTTAGAATTTTGCCCTGAAAATAATTCCCAACTCCGGTTGTGGTCATCCTTCCCTTGACTTTTATATTCAGTGTCTTCCGGGAGGTCTGAAAAACTGTTTTTTCTCCATTGTACTCCTGGGTGGAGGGGAAGTTGCTTGAGGCCATAGTTGAATCTGTGCTGTTTGGGATTTATGTCCTAACTGTGTGTGTTAACTCTCTTGGTGTTGTTCCGCTACCTTTCAGGACGTGCCCCTTTAGTCCTCTGCTATGTGCTGTGAGAAAAGAAGTGGAGAGCACACCAGACAGTCTGTTGCCCTCCTACACGTGTTCTGCAGGTGAGTGGCAGTTGCGGGTACACCTAAAGGCTCAACACGTGCTTGTGGGTTTTGCGCCTTGATTTTTGTGTCGGCACCTCTGGCAATAATGCTTTTTATTGTTATAATGCCGTCCAAAATCGGGGTTTGTTGGCAGCATCAACCGCTGTCACCTTGTATTTTGTCTCGGCTTCCATCGTAATTGTCCCGGACAGGACCCCGGGAGGGTGGGGATAGGGAAATGGCAACAAAATGGCAATCRTAAGGGGAAGCCCTTATGGCCTCTGAACTGTACTAAGCTTGAGCATGGAATTATACAKTTAAAAACATCATCAAGCTATAACTGAATATTAGAATGAAATACTGTTTGAAATTGTTTTACACCTTGTTTGTGKTTTTTTCCCTAAAAATAATATATGCATTTGTTGGGTTTTGTGAGACATGAAGATCCCTCGCCCGTCCGGAGGCTGAGAGAATGGTTGTCTGGGAACAAGGAGGTGACAAGTGAGAACTTTTGGTCAAGGGCAGYGAATACAAAGGCAAGTGCAAATACAATTTACAGAATCATTAAGGTAGGAAGGGACCTCTAGAGATAATCTAGTGCAATTCCTCTGCTCCAGCGGGGACACCTATAGCATGGGRCACAGGGTGGCATCCAAGAGGATTTTGAAGGYCTCCAGAGAAGGAGACTTCACAACTTTCCCGGGCAGTCTGTGCCAAGGAAGGAAAGAACTTGCATCTTACGGGAAAGTAGTTCTTCCGCATATGGAGATAGACGTTCCAGTGTTTCAACTTGTATTCATTGCTCCTTGTCCTGTTACGGGCCACCACTGAGAAGAGCTTGGCCCCTCGGTCCCTTTGTTCCCCCTTCAAGTAGTTAACCATTTTAATCAGRTTCCCTCTCAACCTTCTCTTCTCCCCGGAAAACAAGCCCAACTCACTAAGCCTTGTATGACAGATGTTCTAGCCTTCTAATCATCTTGGTTGCCCTCCACAGGACTCTCCTCAGAAGCTCCACATCCCTCCTGCACTGGGGAGCCCAGAACCACATGCAGTACTTGAGGTGCGGCCTCATCAGAGCTGAGCAGAGGGGTGGGCAGGAATCCCCTCCCTCGATCTCCTGGCAACGCATCTCCCGATCCCGTTGGCCTTCTTGACCACGAGGGCATTGCCGCCTCATGGTTAACTTGGTGTCAGCCGGGACTCTCGGGTCCCCCTCTGGGAAGCTGCTCTCCAGCAGGTCAGCCTCTAATCTGTAATGATCCGTAGGGCTATTCCCCACCACGTGCAGGACCCTGCACTTGTCCTTGTTGACCCTCTGCCCAACTGTCCAGCTCTCTGTGAATTGCAGCACMGCCCTCTGGAGCGTCSKCCACTCCGCCCAGCTCGGAATCTTCTGTAAACTCGCTCAGGGTGCACCCTGTGCTCTCGTCCAAGTCGTCGATGAACAAGTTGAATAGCCTTGAGCCCGGGCCTGACCCCTGGCACGCCCCGCTGACTACAGGCCTGCAACCGGACTCGGTCCCATTTATTATCGCCCTATGAGCTCTGCCATCCAGCCAGGTCCCGATTCACCTCGCTGTCTACCTGTCAATTCCACATTTTTGGAGCTTTTTTATGAGGATGTTGTGGGAGATGGTGCAGAGGGCCTTGCTTAATTGTTTAGTAATAATTTGACTATTTGATGGGGGATGAGATAGCGTGTTTGGTTTGGAACCTGSTCATCCTCTATAAATATGGATAGATCTGGGGGTGTGCAAAGCCTCATAGGTGTCCCATTAGGATGGCAGATGAGTTCATGTGTGTCCCGGGCACACAAGCATTTCTGAGCTTGCAGAGACAAAAGCGTTGCCCAAAAAGAGGGACTGGAGATGTCTGAACTGGTTTGTGGATGTGAGTTGGGGTGGATTCTTTTTTTTTTTTTTTTTTTTTCCTTTCTTCTTCAACTAGATGTATGTAGCTCTCACCTTCTTCCTTTTGGATTTGTTACGGTCTCATTGTCTCTGTCTAGTTTGCGAAAGTGTGGTCTTTGACCTGGAAAGATCCCGACCGGATGAAAGGGGAGCAGAAAGGCTCCCTGCTGAGACAGCAGCAGAAGTTTTGAGTGCCAGGAAACAAATTTGAAGACATCTTGAAGAAAGGAAATTCTTTACAAACATTCAAATACTATTACTGGCATTAGGAATTAATGCCTTGGCAGTAGCTGACGCTGGGGAAGGTGCGTGAGGGCTGTGTGGGACATGTATTGTTCTTGGTGTTATTTCGCATTGAAGCAAGGACAAATGTGGAGCCTGACTCCGGTGCAATCCTGTACCTGAGAAGAGTAGTTTGAGAGCACAGTTGTTATAGCCCCCTTTAAGGGAGGCAAGGTAGAGACCACATATATCATCCCTATATGCAGGTGGATGGGTGTGTGTGTGTGAGCGTGCGTGCATGTATGCACCCATAGAAACACACAGCTTGTTTTTTCATTTGAAGTGGGCCAGTGTTGCACCTTTCAGAAACCTTTTTGTTCTAGATTTTCATTTTCTGCTGGGAATGCAGGACTGTAGTATCTTCTCTCATCCAGGATTAGAGACAGAAGCAAGAGCAGCATCCATGTGACCGGCAAGGGGCGACTCCATCCTGGGAGCAAAGGCGATGCTGACGGCCGTTGGACCGGCAACCGGGTAAGAAAAGCGGGTGTGGTTTTTTGGTTTGTTTTATTGTTCTTGGTTTTGCAGTGATGTACCTAATGACCTTGCGGAAGAGCACGCAATGCTRTCATGATAAATCAGAAGGCTTGCGGACCTGTGGTGTTGTACCACCGCTCTCCTAACGTATGGCTTGTGGCATCCTCATCGAAATGATGTCTTGTAGTAAGAAGGTGGGTTTGAATCACTTAGAAGCATGAGGTCCTCCAGGTATTTCTTCTTCTAGGCAGGTGCATTTCTCGCATTTTGGAAAGCAATAAGGCCAGAAAAGGGCAGCTAGCGCAAGGTGCGGCTCTGCCGCCTTGAGTCGGTCACGTCAAGAGCTGCGGGTTCCGAAAGCCGAGATTAGGCCAGAATTTTAAGCGGTCGGGCTAATGCATGTTACCTCCTCTCTTGCGTTTTCTTTCTCCTTTCCGTTCTGGTCGTCATCCTCCCTGTCTTCTCAATTAACATATATCAGATATTAGGTGCAGAGTTGTCCCCAACTCCACCATGAGTATGCTTTTTAAAAATGAAAGCGTTTGGCCTGCTTAATACAGAGCTAGTGCTATGGGGGAGGGAGAAGGCAGGGACCTCATTTAGGAAGAGCTCTCTGATGAGCTCTTGGGAGGAAAAAAATGTATGTGTTATAGATATGGAGAGAGGTCTATTCCTCAGGCCTTCATCTAGTAAGGGTAGGATGAGGGAAAAGAAAGCTGTTCTAATCTTGCTTTTGATCCTCAGACCCAGGTTATTTCTAAAAGTGCGCTTTATTTTGGGGGAGTGAAGATAACTGTGTGTGCATCCATATGCATATGTATTTGGTCTAAATTAAATTTTTGTAAGAGACTTGAGTATAAATCAATCTGCTGACAGCCCTCTGCCGCGTTCCTTCCTCCAGGCCRCGTGGATGCTGCTGACGGGAACAAGGCCTGAGGTTTCCTCGCATCTTAAAGTGCACACAGCCCCTTTGTAATCCTGCAGCTCCTGCTGCCGTCTGCTGTAATCCGCTTTTTCAAAGAAAAACAGGGAATGAACCAAGCTCATCTGAAAGATACCAAAAGGAATAGTCGCCGAGGCATCTGGAAGGAAGATCAACACGAAGTCTAACGACTTGCCAGAGATCCAATGCGATGTCGGGTTAGAGCCCCGTTGCTTCTCTCGGACAGCTCACTGCTGAAATGACTGCTTKATAAGTGGGAGTGTCTAAGCCTGGTAGATAGTGAGAGAGGCAGAGGTGGAAATGAAAATTTTCCTAAAAAAAAAAAAAAAAAGCTCCTGTGCTGGTACTGTGCTGGTAAGGAGAAGGTGGTGGGACTCCCAGTGGAAGTCGGAATAACTGTGGCGTTTGGGACCTCTGAGCATCAGAAGCTGTGAAAACGTGACATTTCTGTGTTGTTCGGGAGGTACAGTTTCACTTTTGATGGCTCCATCTGGATGCAGTTTTCAGAAGACATCATGATAGCAGAAGGAGCATCCTTTATAATCTACATCACTTTTTGCAGATTGTGTCCGATTTGCATTTCCTCTTTTTTTTCTTTTTATTTCTTTTTTTTCTTCCCCCCCCCCCCCCAAAATTTAGAGAGCCACTTTTTCCCTGTGAGATGTTCATCAAGAAATGAGAGGAAACATGGGATATCACCTCATCTGTAGCAGGCATTTGGAGACTTCTGGAGTTCCTCTTTCTTTTTGTCAGCTTTCCCCAAAGCCTGTTACCTGAGCACTGTTTGTGTTTTAATGTCACATAAGCCTGCTTAGGGAGGAGCAAGGGGAACGTATATATCTTTTCATTCCTCAAAAGACAAGGAAGGTGGGGAGGGAACCCTTTAAATCCCTTGCCCAGTACATCAACTCAAATGGGCTGCAGCTGTCTGTGGGGAGAAAAGGTAGGAGTGGGGGCTGCTGAGTCAGATGGCTGTGAAGCTCCTGGGTCTCTCTCAGCAGGTACCGCCTTGATGGCATTTAGGGGAATGATGTTAGAGGTGTGTGCCCGCAGGAATATTTGGGCAGTTCTGTAGTTATCTGTTTCTATAGGTACATTGATCATTGTGGGATCTAGTACAATTGCATACCTTGTTGCTTTGATAAGTAACTATGTAAATATTTGTGTTGGTTATAAAGCTGTACCATTAAAAGAGATCATTGCACCTCACTTGACTTGGTGTAAATATTTGACTCGGCATTGCCATTATATGAAGTGTTGCGACGTTGTCGTTTTGATATACGAAGCCGGGACGAGTTCGGTGGCCGGGCTGTCGACGCTCTAACGGCTTGCTCTTCCGTGGGGCGGCAAAGAACTGTCTGGTGAGTCCCAAAAAGGTTAAAAGAGAGTGTCTAAATTAGTAAATTGAATTATGACATTAAGATTTTAGTGTTCTAGAGTTGATTTTAGTAAAATGTCATTCTTCTGTGCTGCCACCCAATGGAAGAGAGAGGAAGGAGAGCAGAGGAAGGAAAAAGGAACAAGAAAAAGAGAAAAATGCAAGGAGATGGAAAGCAATCTTGTGTTAGGTATGTAATTTTGAAAATGGAAATGGTGGTTTCTTAAAGTTCGATACGTAGCAGATGCATTAATTCTCTGCTCTACGCTCTATTTTTGTAATTTACTTTTGTCTTCCTCTCTCTCTCTCTCTCTCCTGTGCATGGAGGATTTAGGAGTAGTGCTAGAAAAGCATTCAGGTGTACGTGTTGGCCGTTATGTCAGTTAAAAAAGAGTGACATGAGAGCCTTGGTCCATATTTTGTTTGTAATTCTCTGTAGTTTCTAGGGGTCTGTTGTTCTATTTTTCTTCCTCTCCTCTTTTCCAAATGTAAAGGAAATGGGAAGAACAATGGAATTTTTTTTTCCGTAAAATAAACTGGAATCGGAAAGAAGTTTCTGTTTCATCTGAAAAGTTCTCACTTGGTTTCAAATATGTGCTAGTCTCTGCAAGCCTCCCTCAGTTCTCTGTAGGCTTCTTGTCAAAGAAAACTCAACCTAATTTTCCTCTTCTCTAACTAATGGCAGCGTGTCTGTCTCGGAACATATAGCAGTGGCCCTGGAGATGGCAGAGGGGCCACAGACAGAAGCAAGGAGGAATCTTATTGCTAATCGACAATGTTGCCAATGCAGGGGCAAAAAAAAATCTATCCCATGTTAGGAAGCAGTGTGTGTACAGGATTTTTTTTTTTCCCTCTGTCCCTTTTTGTCATCTGTCATAACTATTTCAAGGCGTTGTAGTTCAGATGCCAAGTGTGAAATGACAGCTGTTGGCTGCAGTAACTTTTTCCAGACCTTAACAATAAAACAACTTAGACTGTGGCACTGAATAATGGGATGAGCAATGGACCAGGGTCTGATTGTGTTGAGTCTTTTYCTTTTTATGCCTTTCTCTCTCTCTCTCTTTTTTTCTCTTTATTCTCTTTTTCCTCTTCTATTTGTTGCCTTTTTATTAATGATTTTAGGATTGACTTGCAAAAGAAATAAATCTAACTCTTTAAAAATGTTTAAAGACTTGGTTGTCTCAAATTTTCTACTTGTATTTCATATGAGATGTGCACATGAACAGTGACAGTTTTTCTTCTTGAAAAGAGTCGGGGGGGACTAAAAGCTTATAAAGAGAAATAAAGCAAAAAGCAAACAGGTGCAGCRAGAGCACCTTACTCTCGATAGTGCTTTCAAGACGGTTTTAATRAAATTAGCTGTGATAAACAGGAGTGAAGAAAGTAACAGAAAATGTAAGGTTGATTTGCTGATTAAGGGGATCTTGACTTTCATKGGTATATGCCATAACAAAATGTAATAAGCGATGTAGACTTGATCCCATGTAACATTGGGATCTGGGAGCCAAATGCTGTGGATTTCTGAATCTCAGCTGCATTTCTTACTATGATAGAAAAAATATGGTTCGTTTAAATCAACCTGATGGGACCTGATTTCAATGGAATGAAGTGTTGTAACGATAGACCTGAAATGGTGAATATATCACAAAACTGTATTGAAGTAATGTAAAATGATGATAATGAGTTATGTACAGAGCTATAAAAATATTCACAGTGCTTCTGACTGCTTTAGAAGCAGTAGGTAGAGAAGCGAGCAGTCCAGCAAAACTTGGCTGCTGCCGGTCTCCTCATTGTAACTTTTTTTTTTCTCCCTTTGGTCTCTCCTCAACTACGTTATTGATTCTGACACCGTTTTTTCTTTCCTTTATGCCATGGAAAACATGTCTATTCCTTTTTGTTGTTTTTTTCCTTTTTTGATCTGTTCCATATTGTTTTCAACTGTTGTTTCCAACTATTCCAACTGTTATTCACAGTTATCTCCAGGCCCTTTGTATTTGAAGGTGATTGTGGATACGGTTGAAAGTAGTTGACTTCTGACCCTATTTCTGTGCAGATAACATTTCTGCTTAGCTTGARGAGCGATGGGAAGCAGGTATGGTCTTTAAGCTAGTTTTCTTGCCATTTTTGGTAATTGCGTGGGTTCTGATCATTTCTCGGTTGCTTCCGAGGTTTTTTCTTCTTTGCTCCTTCAGTAATTCAGGAGAACCTAGAAAGGCTGCTGCTTTTAGGTTTTTTTTTTCATTTGAAAGATGAAGCTGTCAATGACTTAAACCTAGCCTGTCCTGATAAATAACCTTCTAGAAATGCATCTCGATAGGCTGACGCTCCTGTTCTTTGGTGCGCATCCTAGGTGAAGACGGAGGTGGTGTGGTCTCTGTCCCGTAGTTAGAAAGACCGTGGCCCGCGGCAACCGACGGTAAGCTGATCCATAATTTGGCCCACGGATCGCAAATGTAGTTGTGYGGCTAGAAGCAGACAAAAAATGATAATATTTTTTCCTTGCCTTCTTAATCTCACTGACTATGTCAGGGGCTTGTTCTGCAGACCTCGCAGTCGGAAGGAGCATCCGCGAGGGGAGCTCGTTTGCGCCACCCCGAGACATCCTCGACGACTGCCCGGTCGGGTCTGTCGGTCTGGAGGGAGACCCGAGCGAGGTACCGAGCTCCGTAAGAGAACACCTGGTGGCGAGCTTCCAGGTAGGAGAGAAATTAGACTGGAGAACCTAGGGTCGTACCCAAGRGGGAGTACAGGCTGGCTGAATGGAACCTTGAGGAGGTGTTCACATATCATTCTCCTTGATATTAGCGTGCTAGTTTGTCTTTGCTTTACATAGAATTATGATCCACGGTCTATGTTTCCTCTCCAGAATGGGGACCTCTGTTACCAAAATAAATGGCTGTTCCTGAAGCGTATTTGGGTCAATATGATGTATATATCAAAAACAGTACGGCTCCCTTAAGAGCAACTTCTGCCCCTTGCTCAGCACATCAGTAGATAAGATGAGGCGAATGCGACAATTCCTACCATCTCGCCTGGCAAGCAGAGAAGACGGTCGAGCTCCCCGCGAGGCTCAAAGAGCCTCAAATCCTAGCCGTAGTTATCTCTTCGAGACATCGCGTCGCTATTGACAAGTTCCGGAAAATCGTCAACAGAGCGTTAAATTGCCAGAGGACATAAGAAAGCATGCAGTATGCAAGTCAGGCTAAAAACAACTTCAAAAAAGAGCTGTGCATCTCAGCAGGAGCTTATGCTGAGACAGAAAGAGCAAAGTTGAGGTCACAATACCAGAAGGGAAGACATGAAAGCAGGTCCTGGAGACAAGTCATGACCAGTTGTGAAAGTGAGC
>NW_020455517.1:0-56293 GCF_003342845.1 Nothoprocta perdicaria
ACTGCTTTCAGGTAGGGTGCCAGGCCCAAGAGCCTCCTTGGTGGGTCCCACGATGTGGCATGCTGTGTCTTCCTCTACCCCCGTTTGCTGTGGGGGCAGGACCTTGTCCCCGTTGTGCTGCCATGCCTGGGAGTGCTGCTCCACTCTTCACCCTCTGAGCGATGGAGGGTGTTAGGCCGGGCTCTACACGGCTCTCGCTGCTGCTGAGGAGGACGGTATGCAGAAGAGGAGTTGAGGCATCGCCACCTTGCATTTTGCAGCCCAGGGAGGCAAGGGGACAACACACACGTGGACGCTGTCTGCACGTACCGCAACGACTCCTCCCCCGCGCCGTTGGACAGGGTGGGTCTTTACCACGAAGTGAGCAAGAAGACCCAAGGTATCACGCAGCTGGGGCCCTACAGCCTGGACAAGGACAGCCTCTATGTCAATGGTAATTTTTTTTTCATCGTTTAAGTTATTTATTTTTCCTCTCCTTTTTTTTTATTTTAAATATGCTATTTAAGCTAGATTTTTCTGCTCCTCTTAGTTGTAATCTTTTTTATTTATTTATTTTAGGTGAATTTTAAATATTCATGTTGGAATGCTTAGATTTTTCTTCATATTTGTAATGTTTCTTGTTCTGGAACTTTTTACTCATTTACTATGTAGACTATGTGTCTTCAACATAACAGTTCCCTTTCCTATAATAAATAATAACTGCTCAGAAGTAGGAAATCTTTGTCGTTCCATGGAATCTTTCATCTGTACAATTATTTTTGAATTAGGGTCCTAATCCCTATTTCTTTTTTTTTTTTCAGATTACCATGAAGGCATTGTCATGCCCTGTAAGTACTTTAAGTGATTAAACTGCATCAGGTCTTAATGGCTCTGTACAGGATCTGCAGAGATCAATGCCTGATGTAGCTCTTTATTGTTAAACAGGGAGAATAATCATCTTCCAAGTACAGTTTGTAACTTAATACTCTTCATTCAAATGTTTCACAAAGCATTATTTCTTCCTGGAAAACAGATCTTATTTTAATCAGAACTTCTCCAGAGGAGTAACTGAATTACATCCTATGCCCTTTATTACAGAGGACTTTAGAGACAACGTTATGAGGAGACCTGTTTGGAGATATAGATAGCTACACACATAGAAGGCTAGAGAGTAACTGGTGTTTACAAGCTGTTCCAAAAGCAGCTTTGCAAAAAGAAAAGGTCAGAGGTTCAAGGACCTACATGCAGTATAAAGCTAGTGGGCTCATAGGTTTTTTACTGAATAAGTTAAAAGGTGAGATGGAGTTAACTTCAATTCTGTAACAGAAATTGTCAGATAGCTGTTTAGAGCCTGCTCAGCTAGGACTGACTTTCTGTAGGAATCTAGGTGAGCTAGAGAACCCTCATCTGCTCTATAGCTACATGTTCCACACAACTGCTGGTATCATCATTCCCATTTCATACTGTGTTCATTGTAGTACCTATCTCTTCCAGTAGAAAGAAACTGTTGAATCTGTAAAGGACAGGGATTAAAAAAAGTGTTTGCTTTCTACTCAAAACAAAATTTTGTGCCTTTTTTTTTTCCCAGCGATGTCTCCAGCTCCTCCTTTTGCAAGGATAAAACATTTCACAGTGAACTTCACAATAACCAATCTCCCTTACAGACCAGCCCTAGGAGACCCAAATTCTAAAAATTTCATTGCTACAAAAACCACTCTGACATATCTGGTGAGCATCAGTAGGGTTCTTCCTGTGGCTGTTTAGCTCATTTCTTTTTAATATATTTTCACTGAATTTTGTTTTGTTTTGTTTTGGTTAGCTTGACCATGTGGTGAAGAACAGCAGCATTAGCCCTGCTTATATTGGTTGCACAGTGCTGACACTAAGGTATGGGATATGTCCTTGAAATAGTTTTCTTACAGAAGACAATGGGAATACAAATTTTGACAGACAATAGGATTATACAGAGATCTTTGTATAGGATCATACAGAGAGCATGTAATTACTTTCTGCTTCCCCTTCTTCCTAAACTGATAGATCCTGTTAAGTTCTTCAGAGTTCATGGAAAAATGATGGGGCAGAGCGTTAACACATAAGTTCTTTTGCACTAGATAAAAAGACTAGCATGACTAACTTTATATCCTGTCCAGCTAGAGCATAAGAACACTGTTCTGATTGTATAAAACAACGAATACTACCTTTCTAAATTTGAGGGCATTATTTCAACAAATAGTGTTTTTTTAAATAATATTTTAACAAGAAATTCAATTCCACACTAGCTATTGTGTAAGCAAATTCAAATAAACACATGCAAGGCATTGAGGCTGTAAGTAAACATGTTACTTTTTAGATCTTTGAAGAACAGAGAGGACACTGGTGTGGATGCGGTCTGCACATACAGAACCAACACTGCCACTACTAAATTTGATCGAGTCATGGTTTATCGTGAGCTCAGCAACATGACAGCCAGTTGCACCAAACTAGGACCCTACAACCTGGATGCAGCCAGCTTCTATGTTAATGGTAAGGGGGTCCTCCGACTGCTAATTTGGTAGTAGCTGGATGGAGAAACTGAATAAACACATAACCACAGAAATAGTAGTACTTGCATGAAGGGTGAAAGTAAACACCATCCTGGAGGATCTACTGTCAACAATAGTTTTCATTCCTTGTTTTTCTTTTGAACTGAATAACTAGGCCAAATACAGTATATCATGTGTCATATAATAATATAGTATATATAGCTCTCCAGAAAAGATCAGGCTTACCCTCCCAAGGTAAAATGTATTCCTTTGGAGAGGAACAGCACTAGAACTTGATAATAGTTGACAAAAGGCCTACTGACAACAGGCCTACTGACAAATTGACAACATAGTGCTTAGATTGGATTTAGGCTATGGGAAGTTTCCTTTTGGCTCCTGTAAGTAAAGGAGGATTCTGTGTACAGCAATTTGACAACAACACTGCAAGTGTTCAATATGCATTCCTGCCTAGACAGTCATCAAATCAGTCATCTTCTCCAGTAACTGTTTATACAAAGTATTTCAGGCAAAAGAGATTCAAATTACAAATTTCACTCTGCACTTAGGAATTCTAAGTCAGTTTCTCAGATACTGTACCTTTTTTTTCTCCTCTTAGGTTATAATGAACAACAGCATGGACAATGTAAGTACCTTTAAATACCACTTGAAAGGACAAGAGGGTTTTGTTAGTTAGCAATAGCTTAAAACAAAAGTTGGGTTAAATGTCTAACAGTATCACAATGCCCATAATACAGTGTTATAACAATTCAAGAGTCCTGCTAGGGTACCACAACTGCTATCACAGAATCACAGATGCAGAGGTCAACTATGATCCAGAGGTCAACTAGAATACCAGAGAATTTTTCCTTTAGTTTTTCTTCTAGGGCTGATGTTCATAATATTTTTTCAAACAGTAACTTACCTCTATCATTGCAGCTGTTAATCCAAGTAAACAACTTCTGTCACCATCAATAAGCAACTTTACACTGAACTTCACTATAACCAATCTCCAGTTCACCACAGGCTTGATGATGCCAAATTCCAAAAAGTTCAAGTCAACAGAAAAAGTCATGCGCTATTATGTAAGTCTGGAAGGATCATGCCCCGCCTGAGCACAGTTCCTTTACATCTCTGAGCTCTCCCTTGTTGTAACACTTTGCTTATATATTTTTGTAAATTTCTAGGCTGACCATCTATTCCAGAAAAGCAGCATTGGCCCTACTTATGTTGGTTGCAATAGGATGTCATTCAGGTCAGTCATGCCTAGAAAAAGTTTGGGTTACTGACTTCTTTGAAAGATTCTATACAATAATAATAGTTAACACATGAATGCAATGACATTCTTTGATGCACTTCTGGTCATATATTGAAAGTTAAGGCAGACTTCTTAATAGCTGGCTAAAATAAATTGAAACAATGGCCCATTTCCTAGGTCGGTGAAGAACAGGGATGACACAAGAGTGGATGCCACCTGCAGCTACAGAAATGAGTCTTCAGGCCCCACGTTCAACAGAGTGGCTGTTTACCATGAGCTGAGTAACATGACAAATGGCATCACCACACTGGGACCCTATAGACTTAATAACCAGAGCCTCTACATTAATGGTAAAGAGACCATTCCTGGCATTGGCCACACAAGGCATTATTCCTTGTATTGCAACAGACTATCTTAAAATGAAAATGAGGATTACATACTATCTCAGTCACTGAGTTGTGTATGAACATTTCACCTGATTTCTGTCCTACCAGTATGTATTTCTAAGCAATGACACGTATTTTCTTCCTTGCAGTCTTCACTATTATACTTCTGCTTAAGCAGTAGGTCATTTGTTTAATAAATTCACACAGGGATTGGTTCTGGTGATTCACTCTCCAGTCATCTGTTTCATTATCCCCTCTTCTCTTTCACTCTCTAAATGTATCGTGCTCTTACGTAATGATTCTCTTGCATTTCCTTTCCAGGTTACAATGAACCGCTTGAGAGACTGTGTAAGTGTTTTGTCACTTGTTCTTGTGAAAGCTATCAAAGGAGTGGTGCACTCAGAAAATGAGAGGGGAACAGATTCTTAAAATCTGCTAGCCTTGAAATTTGCTAATATTGGGAATCTCTTTAAGAGGGAAGTCGGCTTTTTGTACAGCAAAGCTTATAATCCTTCTCCCCTTTGATTGTAGCTCTGAGCTCAACCACTGAACCAAGCCCCACATTCAGGCATTTCACACTTAACTTCACCCTAACCAACCTCCCATACACTGCAGACCTGGAAATACCAAGTACTCGCAGGTTTATTTCTACAGAGAAAGTTATTAACTATTATGTAAGTCTGGCTCTGGTTTTGTCCAGTTTGTGTTATGCTGATGGCTTTTTCTATCTGCATTAAATTCAGGACAAACTTTTAAATTCTCTGTATTTTTTTTCTTCTCCTCCTGACAGCTTGACCCTCTTTTTAAGAGAAGCAGCATAAGCCCTGTCTACACAGGATGTAGAGTGATGAGATTCAGGTAAGAATCCTGAAAGGAAGGTAACTGCCACCATCTGCTTTTATACACTATAGACTGGTAGCTACAGCCTTGTAGCTTAAAAAGGTTAAAAATGTATCCTCTGCATGTGCCAATAAATAAACTTTTCCTTGCTGAAAAAGTATTTTTTTTCCTGTAGACATTGCTACCACAGTTCTTTAATATCTTCTCAAAAGAAGTAGGAGATTAACTGTGCTAATGGCTTTCCCACTCATAAATTACACAGAACATTCTGGAACATTCTGTAAACATCAGCAGTGTCCCTAACAATGCATCTCACATTTCTGCATAGGTCCATGAAAGACAGGGACAACACTGGCCTAGATGCAGTCTGCAGCTACAAAAATAACAGCAGAATTGCCACCTTTGATAGAGAAAAGGTTTATCAAGAGCTGAGCAACATGACAAAAGGTGTCACCAAACTAGGGCAATATAGCTTGGAGAAGAACAGCCTGTATGTCAATGGTAAGTATCTGTAAACAATGTCAAAATACCACTTTGGAGTCACATGAGGTGGAAAAGTGAGGAGCGAGCTTCATCACAGTTTGAGAGCTAATGTAATTCTGCTTTGAATTATTGGAATTCCACAGCTTTTGGCGTTATGACATAACCAAGCTCTTTTGAATGAATGCTACTCCTTAAATCACAAATTCCATGTGAGGAAGAACTTCTTTCCTGTGAGGGTGACAGAGCCCTGGCACAGCCTGCCCAGGCAGGTTGTGGAGTCTCCTTCCCTGGAGGTCTTCAAAACCCGCCTAGATACGACCGGGTGCCCCGTGCTCTGGGTGTCCCTGCCTGAGCAGGGGGTTGGACTAGATTATCTCTAGGAGTCTCTTCCAACCTCAACCATTCTGTAATTCTGTGATAATTTTCTTTTTATTTTTAATTCATATAAACTAAATAAGGATCTAGGCATATTGCATATGTGGTGTGTTTATAGAGTTGATGCAAGAAGTTACAGTTGATTTTCTTATTTAGGTTTCCACCTCACAAGTATCACTAGAAAGCCTGTCTTAACTGAAGCTCCAGCCAAAATGGGCTATAAATTCAGCTTTAGAATAATTAATGAAAATCTAACCAACCCAGACTCCCAGTCATCAGAATACAAAGCTGCAATGGAAAGCATCAGTAACAAGGTAAAGAGCTGCTGTTCAGAAATCACCATAACTGCACCAGATGATCTGCGTCTGAACACCAATATCTTCCATCTCAGAGTTCAGCATAAAAATTGGAGAGACTCCAGTGCAGGTCCTCCACAGGAGCAATCCACTAAAATATCAATCCACTAGTCACCTGCCCTAACTAAGGGGATTTGGGGGGTGTTTTCTTCTCTTAAAGCCATAATGAAGCTCTTTTCACATGAAACCGTTCCATGTTTTGAGTTCTGAGTCTGTTTTGCCCATGGAATATGGATCAAGATAACAGCTACTGACAGCAGACAACATATTTTAATAATGACAACTCAGATTAGGACCACCAAGTTGGAAGTCAGGTTCCATCACTGGAAGGCATATTCTGAAATACAAGTTATCTCCCATGAAAATCTGATTAGCAGAATTTTGTTGTTGTTGTTGTTCCAAAGTTAGAGGTCCTCTTGCTACCCTGAAGCATCTACCATAAGATCCAGAACTCTAAACTTAACATTTTTATTTCAGATGAACCAACTATATCATCAGAGCCATTTGCAGAATTACTTCCAGAATTGCACTGTCACAAAGCTAAGGTTTGTTATACAATTCGATTTTGAATTTTGTTTTCCAAGGACTATCCAAGTCATTCGCAGGCTTCCTGGAGTTAATGAGAGAGTTTGTTCAGACTTGGTGGGCCACGACTATGGTCACTGCTCCACAGCTGACAATGAATATTTTGGAGGATCTTAAATATACTTTAGAACTGAAGCTTTTATACAGTCTCAATCAGGATTTTTATATGGATTTAAGAGGATTTGGGCTGTCTATCAGGCCTCTTCAAATATCCCTGTAATTACTGATTGCTATGAGAAGACAGAGGAGATCTGATCAATATGTATAAGTACCTCAGGGGATAATGTGGAGGGGAGGAGACCAAACTCTTCTCTGCGGTGGCCAGTGACAAGACAAGGGGGCAAGACAAGGGGTACAAGTTGAAACACTGAAGTTCCATCTCCTTATGAGAAGAACTTTCTTCCTGTGAGGATGCCAGAGCCCTGTGGCACAGGCTGCCCAGGGGGGTTGTGGAGTCTCCTTCTCTGAAGGTCTTCAAAACCCTCCTAGATGCCACCCTGTGCCACAGGCTCTGTGCAGGGGGGCCTTGCTCTGTGCTTGAGCAGGGGGACTGGACTAGATGATCTCTAGAGGTCCCTTCCAGCCTTAACCATTCTGTGATTCTGAGTGTGATGAGCAATCTTATCACAAGACAGAACACTGAATGGTGACCATGCAAACTCCCCCCCCCCTTCCTCTTCCAGATGGAGACTTTGCAGGGTTTTAAAGGGACTCTGGGCATATCTCATGTCCTTTTCTAGCTGGAAAAGGATTTGGACAAGAAACCTTAACAGCAAGGGTCATTCATTCATTCTGATCTATACATGCAGCATACTTATTACCTGAGTTTGCACAGAGAAGAGGTAGTGGTACTCCATTTGCCATACGTGGTCAAAAGAAAAGCCCTACTCTATTCCACATCTCCCAGTAGCACCACATTAGATTAAAATATTCCCTAACACATAGAATATCAGAAACTCTTAGGAAACTGTCCCACATGAAGAGGCATCCTGATCACCAGATAGTCCAATCATTTTAGAGCCTCTGTTTCTCTCTCCACAGGATTGGATCCATAGTGGTTGACTGCAGGTGCTTCTTCCATCCAGATCCCAGCATCAACAGGGCTGCGGTTGAAAGGGCTTTTCAGAATGGGACCTCACATGAAACTGGGCTATGGCTGGGAAGCAGTTACCAGCTGGAAGGATTCTCAGTAGACAGTATGTAAAGCTCATAGAAGATCATAAATGCCTAGTTTCTACCCAGTTTAACACATTTTGTCATGATATACTCAGAATTACCAACTTTCTGGTCTGTGGCACCATGGGTAGGGGCACTATGTTCCCCCAAACTGAATCACTGAACTTAAGCCAGCATCGAGCCAGCCCTTTGCCAAATTAAGACTGGGCTAGTCCAGTCCTTGAGTTCACAGTGGTTTCAGGGCTTATTATATACTAAGGCAAGGAAGCAATAACTACTTGTTACAATTTCTAAGTCTGTTCATTGCTCAGTTTGCTTTTTTTTTTTCCCCTCTCAGATGTACATATTCCCAAAGAAAGCACTGGTCTGATAAATTGTTGAAGATCATAGCTTTCAAAGGAGTATATTGGAGTTATGGTATCAGATTCCAGTGCAGCCTACATTCTGTTTATCTCCTAAGACTTTGGATTTTTCGTAACCTAAAGTTCACCAAGCAACACTGATTTGCGTAATAGGCTCTGTTTCTCTTTGCTAGAATTTATATTCCACTTTTCCCCTTTATCTCCAGACTTAGAACTAGCAATCGAGACAGGCACTCAGAGAGCTCCCCTGCAATCTGAGGAAAGAAACTTCAGATTAAACTTCATCATCACCAACCTTCGCTACTCTCCAGAACTGCAGAACTCCAAATCGCTGATGTTCCAAGTGAACAAGGACAAGATTGAAAAGGAGGTAAAAACAAAGAGCAATATCTTGGACTGATTTCTCTGTCAAGCTTAAAGATATATCAAATTAACTCATTTTGCTTAATTTTGTTTGATCCCATCAGCTTGACGTATTCAGAACTGGCAGCCTGAAGGACTATTTCATTGGTTGTACTGTTGAGACCTTTGGGTATGTCCTGCCTCATAGGCAGTTTTTCCTCTAGTCCCAACAGAATATTTAGTAGAAATGACACTATGAACTGCAGCATGGTGTTTATGCCTCAGTGACATCTTTGTTTAATGACACATAGGAGGTACCTTCTCTCACTCTCAGTTTTACCTTTACCACAGAATGTTTATGTCCAAATAGGAGCTGCTAGTGTGTTTTTTTTTTTTTTTCACTACACAGGTAAAACTATTTTCAAGTATAAAAAATTCAAGCAAACAAGTAAAACAAGTAATCTCATTATCTCACTTATTTAAACAAGCTATGACTTAAATAGATATGGAAAACAATCCCAAGAACTAATCAGCTTAACAAAGCTAAACGACGTATATCTCAGAAATGCCATGCCTAGGATTAATTTAGTTGGTGTATTTCACAATGGCACACACCAGTGCCTTTCATCTAACATAAACTAAAAATTGATCCTATGCTAAAAACACATTCCTCACACATCTGCATGACTGATGCCAGTGCCAAATACCTCGCCCAGTGCTTCTCCATTGTAGCTGCTCCTCAGTTCTGCATTAGATATCTCTTGTGCATTGACGACAGCTTTGGTCTTCATCCTCCAGGCCTGTCCTTGGGAAGGCTTACACAAGTGTTGCTTCTGTCTGTAAATTCACACTGGACACCTCCTCAAGGACTTTAGAAAAGGAAGTTGTATATGAGGAACTGACACGCTTGACACAAGGGTTCACCAAGCTGGGCTCCAGCTACCAGTTGGAAGAACACAGTTTGGCTGTTGATGGTGAGTACTGCTGAGATGACTTGAACATTTGTCAGCTTTGCGTTAATCACTTCAAGTGCCCTATTCCCCACCTCTCACACTTCTTGTTTTCCAGGTTACTCTCCACTCGAAACAATTGGGCAGGAAAGATATGGTAAGTACTTTCAGACGAGCATTCACCCTAAAGCTGATGAATACTTGTTGAGCTACACTAAGTTAGTTCTACATACCTTGAAAAAGTGACTGGGCCAGTGGCAAGAGCACAAGGGTTTAGGATTTCTAGGAGGCGGGCAGCAAACAGCAGGGAACAGAGCCAGTGAGTCTGGGGAAAACCTAACTGAAGGGCAGGCAAAACCACGGGGATGTGGAATGCTCTAGCACCAATAAGCTTTGATTACTTCAGTATTTACAAAAGCAAAGAAACAAAAAGAAAACAAAGAGTGCTGTGAATAACACTAAGTATAGCCACAACCCCCAGAACTAACATTCAACAAAAACAAACCACCTGTACTTGTAAGCATTGCTTTTCCAGGTACCAGGAACACCCTCACAAGTAATTACAGCTGATTTCCCAAAACCCTTAGCCCTGCCCTCTCCCTGACAGAGGCTTAGCCAGGAGCTGTGGCTCTTGTACCCTCTGAATAGCCCCAAATCCATCCACGGACTCTAATGCTAACTGTAGTGGTACTTAGTGTATCCTTGAACTCTCACTCTGTTCCACCAAAGCTTCTGCTCATCCCTTGCATCTTCACACTGCTGGGACACATTTGCCAGGAAGGTCAGATGCTTTTCGAGCAATTTCACCTCGTCTGCCCGATATTTAGTAGTTTTGTACTTTGACAGGCGAGAACTCTCAATGTCTCATGCAAAAGAACAAGTCAAAAAACTGATGTACCTCTGTTTTGCAGAGCTTTCATTCTGGGCAATTATCCTCATCTGTGTCTTTGCACTGATTGGATTCATCCTCCTCCTCCTGATATGCTTCCTGGTAAGTGACTTCTTTGTTGTCGCACCTCTTGCTTTTGGCTACTGCAGTGTCCAGCAATCCAAGTAGTTGCAGAAAAAAATATTCAGACACACATTCTACAAGGAATCCAGGTGGGAGCAGTACATCACATGCACTGTAACATCAAATGCTGTGCCAGATTCTCTTTCAGTTACTGCCACCTTTTTCAAGGTCTTGTGGAGAGGAGCAAGGGAAGAACATTTAGCCCACTAAGCAGATTTCTAAGGAAGGAAAGAGTGAGATCCAGTCCTTTAGAGAGGGGGAAACATGAAACTGAGATAACACATACCACAAGATTACAAACAGGTTGAGTTAGATGACTTATAAAATCTCTCTTAAGCCTTTTTATCCTCCACAAATCTCCACAGGATGACAAGGTTACAGATAACAATTTAGAGTAAATATACTTAATAACCTACAGGTGACAGGAATTGTACTCTGAATTGTGTTCAGGGCTGATAACATAGAGGCTGTAGCAACGCTGCAGGACTAGACTCCAGCTGTATCCCTTTGAGGGCAGAACGGATCTTCTGTCTGGTGAATATTTAATGGGGGGAGAAATATTTTTTTAGCGTTGTTTCAGCAGTAGTTGAGTTTATGTCACACCATGTAGAACAGAATGGCTAAATACATAGAGAATATAGACTGTTATCCTTGAATGTTTAAGAGGAAAGAAATACAGTCAGTAAGATTTAGAAATCAGAAACAAAAACACACAAGAAATTCAAATCAAATCAGTGACTGTGCTATTGAGTGCCTATGCAGCCTTAGGCAAGTGCCTTCTTTAACACCAAGTTATCTCATCTGTCAAATGGGAGAGCCTCTCTCTACCTAGTGAAGTGTTTTGGGACCTTCTCATGAAAGAGAAAATATAGACTTGCTGTTCAGCAATTAATACTGTTCATTTTCCACCAGATTGTCTTTTGCCTAAGAAGAAAGTCAAACCTGTACCAGGTTCAACAGAGTATGTATGGGATGTATTTCCCACATCTGAACATGAGAAAAGTACATTGACGTAACAGCTGAAACCTGCTTTCACAGACCAGTTCCATCCACAGATGAAGGAAAGATGTTTACAACTACTAGGAAAATGTTTCTTCTTTAATAAATTATAGTTAGCCTTTTCTCTTACCTTGATGCAAGCTTGCACTATTATTAAAAAACTACTTTCATAGTACGGGAAACTGCCAGCACAGTTGTGGGGGAAGATTTTTTTTAAGCACTGAAGTATTTTTATATTCATTTTCTATGGTTGCATATAATTAAGACTGCCAGGAATTGCAGTTTGCAGGGCTGTTCAGTGTTAATGTTTTCTGGAAAGGGCTTAATTACACTAGTTTACAGATTTTCAGGATTGACTACTGTAAATTAAAAACAGGACAGATCACTTCTTAGACTTTATCCTTTTACCCTGGTTTATCTAAAGTATCTATTTTAAGTTGATGAAAATAATTTATATTTAATATGCCAAGATTATTTAAAGTGTGATATAGCACCTTGTGGTCTTTTAAGATTGATACTTATTTCAGTTGAATAAATACCAGATTTATTGCTGTGAAACCAATTCCTTTTGTTTTTCTATATCAATGCTTCATCCCAAGTGAGGAAATATTTCTGCTCTATGATAATCTCTGGAGCTTCACCTCCTCAGTGGTCTCATTCAGAGTTCCCCATCATGATGTAGGGCCCAGTGTTTCTTTGGAGCTCATGACTTTTCACGATCCCCCTGAATCCTACTGCACTGGACAGATACGTCCAAGAACTCAGCACCTATAGCATGTCCTGATCTTCTGCAGAGCATCTGGATGCTCTTGCAGAAAAGCTATGTTCAAGTCACAGAGAAAGTGCTGGATCTCAAGCCTCTGGTGCCATATGTCCCAAAGACAACCAAAGTCTTTGGGACATGTGGCACAAGAGCCACACTGGAACAAACAATTTGGGACAAACCAAAGTGCCAGTATTTTCCAGGAAAAACTCACAGTAAGGCTCACATCAATTCCTCCCCATAGAAACAGCTGGGCATCTTAATGCAATATTTCAGCTCAGGAGATCTCTCAGGAGAGCTGAGATCAGCTCAGGTGCAATCGTTTGACAGTATAATTAGATAAACTCTCCACTCTGCTGAAAGGGAATACACAGAACTAATGAAGCCACAGTTAGTGGTTATCTTCCACTGTAGGCCGTGTTTCCATGCAAACTTCTTTTTTTCCTTTCAAAGCAAGACTGATCACCAGGTTGGTTGCATTCATCTCCCAGATCAGATTCCTAAGCACAGACAAGAATTTCCCATCTGGAATATTAGAAACCTGTTTGCTTGACCAAAGATTTACAAACAGCTAATATTATGTCTGTAATATTAGCTTTAAAAGCTTTCACAGCTGCTTGCAAAAGACCTTTGCAGGTTTTTATACCGCAGAATATGCCCAAGCTACAATGCCAATATGGGTGCAGGAATGCTCTGAATATACAGAAATTCTTTAAATTTCCAGGCTCAGCCTTTGAGGAGAGGCCCTCCAACAACCCAGTGAATGAGCTGGGTAGGGGGTTCTAGTGGTTAGAGCATCAGCTCCTTTCCACAAGGAGACCTCCAAGGAGCCTCCTGAAGTCTACCCCAAATCTTCAATTGGCTGTATTGCTGAAATGCTAAGAAAAGAGTACCAAAAAGCTCAGAGAAGGGGTTTTAGGAGCTTAGAAATCGGCACTCGCAGGTTAAAAAAAAATAATAATAATAATTGCAGGAAAAAAATGGCCAGACTGTGTCACACTGCAGAGACGCATGGTATGTGCAGACCTCCTTCTGGGGCTGCCTTCCAAGAGGAAAGAGCGGTCACATACCACTGCACCTCCTGTCATCGCTGTGCTGTGTCGCAACGTGCCTCACGTTATGGTTGGACACAGGCCTGTGTTTGCCACGGTGCTGCTGTTGCCCAGCAAGGCCCCGCTGAGCTCGCCTGGGGTGGGACGGGACACAAGGGGCTGAATGACAAGAGCCGCTTGGCAGTGACGCAAGTGCCTGAGCCACCAGCTCAGTGACCTGGCCCCAGGCAGAGATTTAATCCATCTCTTGCTGTAGCCAAATGGCTTCTCTTGCTCCAGAGATTAGCACACCCAGGGAGGCAGATATTTGGCTGGGATCAGGGCCAAAGGCAGCAGTGAGGGAAGGGCAGACCCAGATGGTGGCCCAGTTCATGGACCTTTCTGTGAAACCCTGACAGCAACCCCAAACAGCATCCCATCCTACCACCCTTTCTTTCCTCCCAGTGGGATCTTAGGTCTCCTGCTCTTTCCTCTCTATCCTGACATTGCAGATGCACCAGGGCTATTCCTCTCTGTTTATCTCCCCTTATATTTGTCCTGGTGTGTCTTGGCCCAACCTGCCCACTGCTGCCAATGAACAAACCAACTGTGGATGGTTCCTAGGCAATTCTCTCAACACAGGGCCAGCTGCACTTCCCTAACACGGCCCTGATATTTGATACCTAATAAGAGACAGTTCATCAATCTCCTTTTCAGGCCTTAATATTTCATACTGACATCTGGAAACAAGCTTGAACAGCAGCGATAAAAGATAGAGATGCTTCTCATCCCTCTTCCTAGCAAATTCTCTGCACCTTGGGTCTCACAGGTAGTAAAGTGCTCCAGCTGCCTAAGAATGTCATCAAGAAGGCCTTTGTTGGCATGGTAATTCCTCCCCTATGCAGTAAGAGCACCAGTTAGCACACCCATCCAGGCACTTGTGTATAACCTCAGTTATTAACACCAACTCTAGCATTGTTTTGCAACCAGCAACTTCCGTTCCACTGAAGATCTTTCCTTCAAGGGTGGAAGTGGAGCAGGATCCACTGCTGGTGCACAGATGCCAGACAAGGAAGCAGCTGTGGCTGAGGAGAGCGTGCTGGGCTTTATAGCCCTGTAGCTGGGGACAGATCAGCCCATCCTTTCTACTTACCTCTCAGTTTTGTCACTAGCTATGCTTCAGCAGTCTTTTCTTTGTACTTCAAGGGAGACACCTCAGCAGTCAGCCAGCCAAAGCCATGCTGAGCCTAAGACAGAATTTAATTAGCAAAATGGTTGCCTTATCCAGAAGGGAAACCTTGCCTAGTTGGCACCACAGTTGTTGAAAGATGTTTCCTTCCCCATCCGACTGGAAGAAGCAAATCTGAACTTCTTGTAGAGCCACTGCTGGGGTCTTACACCTCCCCTTCCTCTGCCCATCCGCTCTTCTCCAAGAGGATCACCAGCATTAGGTGACAGCAGGAGAGAGAATCTGACAATCTGAAATACATTTTGTCCAATATACCAGCAAAGAAGGAGCATTTAGCAACTCCAACTTCCCCCTCCACATTCATAAAGGAACATTTTTTTCAGCCCTTGTATTTGCAGCACAGCTCAGGACCCAGCACACCACTGCAGCCTCTTCTCCGAGCTCTGGTGTGAGCCACATCCAACCACAGCTCTGGCTGGGCCCTGCAAAGAGCCAGACATCAGCTGTGGAGCTTAAAGAGACCCTGCAGCATCCAGACACCTGCACAAGAGCTTCTATGAATGCTTGCATTCAATCACTGCAGTTCAGTGAGTCCCTTCCAAGAGCAGCAGTAAATAACCCCAAGCTAAAGGCACAGCCAGCACGGTGCCAGCTAGCCTTTCACAGGCAGCCAAAAAGGTGTTAGGAGATTCTTGGAGGTGTCAATCCAGGCAATTTTTGCAAGGCATTAGGCAGGATTTTATAAAAGTATTTCAGGAAATTAAGAGCTATCATTTTCCTTGGGTGTGCTCCAGCACAGCCACAAACAAGCTGCTCCAGCATCAGGTGAGGATTTCCCCCAGGTGCTGACTTGCAGCCAAACAACATAAGCGTGGACCCAAAAAAAACCCAAAAAACAAACAAACAAAAAACACCAAGGAACCACCCCAGGTAACATGCACTGGTGCAAACTAGAGCTAGGGAACACTTCAGCTTTCTACCTCACCCCAATGAAAAAACATTTGATGCCATGAAGTATTATATTGTGAATTTATTAAACTTAACTGGGAGATGGAGGGGCCTCCCTGTCACAAGTCGCGGCACAGGTCACACTAACCCGTGTCCTCCAGCTGCTCCAGCTCTGGACTCCCACCCAGCCAAGGGACCAGGAAATGTCCCTAAATGGACATTTTGGGGCAGCGCCAAGATCAGAGCTTAGCCTGTCATGATGCAAATGCTGCCCAGCCTTCCCTGTTCCCCACCAACATGATTATGTCCACAGCAACACTCCTGCATCTATCACTAATCTGATATTTAGACTGTGACAGATTAAATAGCAGGAGCCACAATGAACAAAGACATGAGCAGGCTGCAGGGTGGCACCTTGCCTGGGTTTGGACTCTCCAAATAACTTTTCTGAACGTTTCTGACCTCGGGCAAGCCCATCCCTTCCTCTCCTGTACTCAAGCATTACTGGGACGTCACCAGCTTGCCCAGAGCCTCCTGAGAAACACCCATCCCAAGAGCCAGGAGAGTCTTGTGAAGGAGAGGTAGGATCACCAGATCTTATTTAGAAAGGAGAACGGCAGTTTTGGATATTTGCCCCGTGTCTCCTCACAGCAATACAAACCTGTGAGTTTCGGGGCAGACTAGTCCTTAGCGTTAGGCTCCGGAGCTGCCCCCACACTTTCAGCCATCAAGAACAATGCTAAAACCCTGCTCCTTTCAATTGTTCAGGAACAATTCAAAACCCCTTTCAATCCTGCTACTTGGGCCTGAAATGCTCCTCCGGCTTGAAATGCTCCTCAAACAAGGAGAGGCAAGGGGCCCTCCAGAGGGGACTGTTAACTAGGTTCCTTTTGCTTTGAGGTAGGTCAATTCAAATTCCAGTGGCTCCCTGTTCTCATAGGTTGTTTCAAATCCTAACAAAGCACAAAATTAGCTGGACCAGGAAAGAGAAAAAGAGATCTAAGATCCCAGAGGAGAGACAGGACGAGCTTGATAGCCCCATGAGAGCACGGCTCCCACCAGCTTGGCCCCTAGTGATGTCACAGTTCCTGCTACGACAACGGTGGCCATTGAACACGAGCTCTGAGCCTGCGGCGCAGAAAGCCACCACTGACCAATCTCAGTGCCACGTTGCCACCTGTCCTTGCAGACGGCCCGAAGATCTGGCCACCTTGGTCAGAGCCCACATGGGATCGGCGCTTGCAGACTTGGCAAGCCAAAGAGCGGGCAGTCAAGGGGCAAGGAGTCGTTCCCCACTGTCTGCACCGCACAGACTGCACGAGAGTCACCCACACCCAGGATCTGCAAGAGAGACACCCTCAGACACAGACCCAGACAGCTCCTCATCAAGCGAGCACTCCTTTGATATGAGAACTGGAGCCATTGTGATAGATATTGGCACAGGGAGCTTTAAAGCTGGGTTTGCTGGACAACAGAAACCTACATCTGAAATCGGCACCTTGGTGGCCTGTCCTTCAAGGTCATCCCTGGAGTCCACAAGGATTCAGCCTCAGACCTTCTTTGGGGAGGAAGCCTTCCTTCATGATGATGTTGACACTATCGGACTTACGCAGAGCGGCATCATCATCAATTGGGAGGCAGCCGAAATCCTGTGGCAGCACATGTTCGACCATGACCTCATGGTCGCTCCTGAGGAGCACGCTTTACTCATCACAGATCCCCCGCTAAACCCCAGCACCAACCGAGAGAAGCTGGTGGAGATGGCGTTTGAGTCGCTGCACTCCCCCGGAATTTACATTGCCTCTCAGTCCGTCCTCTCTGTGTACGCCCACGGTCAAACCAGCGGTTTGGTCGTGGATGCAGGCTATGCCGTGACCCACACGGTACCTGTTGATGAGGGTTACAGCCTATCGCATGCAGTTGAGAGGATGGATATCGCCGGATCCCACATGACACATTACTTGATGAAGCTTCTCAGGGACTCCGGGTACATGCTCAGTGAAGCCATGACCCAAGTCATAGAAGACATCAAGCACAAATGCTGCTATGTTGCTTCTGACTTTGAAAATGAATGCTACCTCCCTGAGGCCTTCTACACAGTGGATTTCCCCTTGCCAGATGGTCAGACCATCAGTCTTGGGAAAGAGAGGTTCCAGTGTCCGGAAGTGCTCTTCAACCCCCCTCAGGCACGTGGGATTCCTTACGTGGGAATTCACGAGATGACCCAGAGAAGTCTAAACAAACTACCAGAAGCAGTCAGGGAAAAAATGTGCCAAAACATCCTCCTGTGTGGAGGGTCCTCTCTCTTCGAGGGACTAGAGAAGAGGTTTTCTGGTGAACTCCTCCAAAAAATGCCCTCTCAGGCCAAAATCAGAGTATCTGCCATCCCCCTGAGGAGATATTCTGCCTGGATGGGGGGGTCTATCCTCGCCTCCCTGAAAAACTTCCAGTCATTCTGGATCCGAAAGGAGGATTACAGTGAACATGGACCATACATTGTCCATCAGAAATGCTACTAAAGGAGAAGCGTCGCATCAGATTTAAAGCCACCAGGAAAACAAACACCTTTCTCTGCCTTGGTGAGAAATGCAAATGTATCACATCATGATTTACTTGCAGCTGCAGACTGGCCATTGGAAAGTAATAATAAATGGTTTTCCTGTATTGAATGTTGTCTTTCCCGGGTCCTACACCATGCAGAGCTGAGGGTTATTTCAATAGAAGCCCCAAACGTGAAGCCAGTAAGAGGAGCCTGCTTGCTCAGAAGGGTTTTATTTATGGGGAGAAAGCTGTGATCCATGCTGAGCACCTTGGCGGGGGGGATCCTATGCAGGAATCCTGCTTGCGGGAGACCCGCTGTGCAGGCCTGCACAGACCAGCCAGCCCAGAGGATCGCACAGAGCCATCGTCTCCCCGCTTCCACCTCCAGGGCCACCACAGTAGCTTCAAGGTCACACTTCTACCTCCCTGAGGCCACTCAGGAGCTTGCTGAGACACAGGAATAGAGGCGGGCCTCACAAACACCACCCCAACCTGGAGATGAATTTCACAAAGCCTGGTTTGCAGAGCAACCATTCCCTCAGATACAGCCCAGGACTTCCAAAAGACACTTCTACTGCCCAAGCAGGACCCTGCAGAGCTCTCCCATTGGGTATCCAGCCCTTGCAAGCACCTCTGAATGCACAAGAGTTGGATATAAATGGCCATATTCCTGCAAAAACAAGCACTCAGAGCATGCAGCAAGCCAATTTGGAGTCAATCAAGAGGCAAGAGTTGCAAAATCTCTCCCAGATATTCTTCATCCCTGGGATTGCAGCAGGGGTTGAAGGTCCACAGGGACAAGTGTTCCCACTCTCTCTTAGATGCCTTGGACCTGCACCCTCATCTCTTCCTCAAACTGAGTCCTTTCATTTTCCATACCCACCCCACTTTCATTTTCTCATCGTTCTTTATTGTTCCCCCAGAAACCAACCATGCCAAATTTACCAAACTGTTGTGAAATTCCCCCACCCTGGCAGTAGTTTTTCATCTGGTGAGACTTTTCTTGCTCCCTGCAAGACTCGTTGCCATCTCTTCATCATCAGCTGCATCTGGGGGCTCTTGGGGTCCACAGAGCCACATGAGTGAAAAGGAGGAGGGGGAGAGCAGAGCTGCAGGGATGCTGCAAGGAGCTTTCCCACGGCTCACCAATGAGCTCTGGGCTCTCACATTGAGTCAAGCCAACTGCTTAATTTCCCCTGAAACTTTCTGCAGAAACATGTTCTTATCTTGCTAGAAACCCAGGCCACAACGGTGGGCTGGGAGGAACCAGCAGCTCCTAGGAAAGGAGGGGACGGGTGGTGCAGCAAGAGCAGCAGTGTGGACAGCCCAAATTTGCAACCTGAGATCCAAAAGGGGAAGCACTGGGGTGACCTGGTGGCATCAGACAAAAATATAAGCTGAAAGGAGGGTTTGAACTTTAATTCTTAGGTCCACTGCCATGGTCCACTAAACATCAATCACATCTGCACCATTTTTAGCCCAGCAAATATGTCCTCCTCATCCTCTTTCTACTTGGAGCCAGAGCAGCCGCGTTTCCCCTGCCCATCACCCCTGGGAAACACTCAGCTTTGCGGGGGGACAACCCCAAAACCTCCACTCCAAAAGCATCAGTGTCTCCGGGCTGCTGCTCTGCTGGGAGCAGCCTCCAGCTCTGCTGGTCACCTCCCAACTCACTTTTTGATGAGATAAAATAAATATGCATTAAGTGAGGTGTCCTCTTGCATGTTGGGGCTACAGAGATCGAGATGACCCTACATGCTTGGTGTTAACGTGTTGCATTTTCTCCATCCCAGCAGGCCTCCGATTCCAAAGAGAAACTGCTCAGGGAAAAGAGGGAGCAGGCAAAAGGTCTGGGAGGGCTTTGAGGTTAGTCAAAAAGATGCTGCTGTGACTTAGTGGAAAGTAATTTTCTGCCATAATCTTGTTCCGATGCCCGGCCCGAGAGCTTGCACGGTGGGAGCGCGACGCGCGTGGGAGGTGCGAGCCCCGACCAACACACCGGGGAGGCAGCGGCCGCCGAGAGCCCAGAGTGACGCTCGTCGAGCTCAACCCTGCGGGCAGCAAGTGAGCAAGTGAAGGGGAAAAAGAAAAGAGGAAAAAAAGGAGACAAACAGCTTTAAAAAAAAACAAAAGTAAACCAGACAGACCCCCCAAACGATGGGGCTGTGAGACGGCTTTGCCAGCAAATGCTGTTTGAAAGCAAAGTGAGTGGGAGTGAGTTGTATTACTCCCCACTCGTGAGGCAGCAATGCCACCTTTAAAAAGATGCTGCTGGCCTCTTGTGATAAGAACTATCACAGCTCTGGCTGCTCGACTCAGAATCAAATTGCTATTAAAGAAAAAAAGAACAAGAAGAAGATTTTTCTTTTCAAATTTCGACTTCTGAGTTTGCCATCACTTTTTCCAAGGTGTTAAGGACAGAAATAGCCTTTTGCAGGGGCAAGCAAAGCTCCAACGCGTTTGGGATCACCAACTGCTGCTTTGAATGCCAGAGACATGGAGAAAATCCAACTTGCTGCTATCCCCAGAAGTCCCCAAAGTGTCCAACTCGCTGCAAGTGTGCTCACATCACCGAGGAGCAGCTCAGAAAGGGTTTTACCTAACTAAAGATTTGTATTTTGACCCAAAATCACAGCTGAGGTCCAGCTTTCCTAACTATGACTTAACAGCAAGTTTCAGCTAGGCAAGGCTACAGCTTGGATTTCTCCCAATGACAGTAAAACTAAGGGGCAAATTTTGACATTTCTTCTCCATTTGCTGGCCCAAATGTCCTGGGGCACCGGCTCCCTCCTCCCAGCAGCCAAATAAATGATGTCTTTTCAAATAAATCCCAGGTTTGTCCCAGTTTGGGAGTCAGGAATCCCTGCTGGCACTGGTAGGGGCTCGGGAGCTTGGGAAGCAGTGGTTTTTTCCTGCTGTTTATGTCATGATCATAAGCAATCATCTCATAACAGATATGTGGCCACTTGGGATGCTTGTATATAGATTGAAGATGCTTATATATATGTAGCTAAATTAAAATATGTATCTTACACGCATTTCCAGACTAATATCTACATTGACATCAGTCAGAAAAATGTTGAAGCAAGAGCAAGAAAACCTGGCCTCTATTAAAACTACCTTCCTGGACTCTATCAAAATTACCTTATTTTGTCTAAGAGTTTGAGGCTGCCCTTAGTGTAGGCTGCCTGAGCCACATTTGCTCTTTCCCACTCTTTTTTGGATCCTTCTTATTGCTTTTTTATTCCAACTTCTTAATAAGTACCACAGAAAAACAAGGCCTTGCTGTGATAACATCACATTAATTCTTACTTATTTCTGTCCTGTGAGACATTAGACATTCTCAGTCAACCATTAGCATAATTTGATGGGCAGCACTAAGGAGGCTGCATCCCCACGTGTGGTGCAAGAAACCGCCTGGGTAATTCAGTGCCACTCCGAGTTGCTCCAAGCTATCATCTCTTTTCCAAACCTCTCTCCAAAGCACCATCATTAACCCTGATAACTGCATTAATGCAGTGAGGCTGGATAGGGGAGAAGCCCCCAGCTTTGTGTCTGTGCTGGTGCACACTGACTGCAGTGGAGATTAGCAGAGATGCAGATATATATTTTATTCACCCCTGGAAACTAGGGAGTAAGTGAAAAAAACATCGTAAGCAGCTCCCGGCTGGTAAGAGGTGGCTGGTGATGCTCTGCCACACTGATGGTTGTCCCTAATGTTGGGCCATTCCTGGGGCCCTGAGGGGACACAGTGCTGTCCTGCTTCCTCACAGCCAGCATGACTCGAAACAAGCACAGAAAGATGCAAACGTGAGGAGGAGTCTGAAGCCTTTTCTCGCGTGCACAGCACCCTCCCAGCGGCGCAGTGATGTGGTTAACACGAGGGTTTCCTCGCTTGCGGGGGGACATGCCAATCCTCGGGACACGCAACCGCCTCACTCCTGCTGCTTTCGCTACACAGCCAGGCTGCATCTGCACCAGGGGAAATCTCCTCCTGGCTTCGTCTCCGCAGCCCGTCTGGCACTTTCATCTCATCTACCAGAGAAAAAGGCAGCGCTGCCGACCTGCGGTGAAGCCAAAGACACGAGCTTTCCCCGTGCAATGTGGCCCCACAAGCCTGCTGGGCACCAGGTTTGCCCGCCAGTGTCATTCCCTCCATACCTCAGGGCCATGTAAGTCCCCGTGGCCACAAAGCTCAGGACCTGTGCAAAGAGCAGGGTTAAAACCCAGGAACACAAAGAGAGATGAGATGATTTCTAGGCTTGGCCCCCCAAATTCTGCTCAGGGTTTTTTTTTTACCCAGCAAAAGGACATTTCAGGGGGTGCTGTGCATGTTTGCATCACCCTTGTACTTGACTTCATTAATGTAAACATCAGTAAGCCGAGTTTTCCATCAGAAAAAGTGACTCCACTTCAACACCGTTGTAGGGAAAAGCTCAGCCGAGAGCAGGAGCAGGAGGATGAGGTGAGTCCAGTGCAGGAGACACAGCTTCATCCTTGCTCTGCCGCTGACTCCCTGCACAGAGGGTAGGAGAAAGCGCTGCAGTCTCCCACACTGGAGCCAGTAACACAGCTCCTCCTCACCGGGGCGCTGGGATGCTGCTGACAGCAGCAGTTTGGACACCCTGGCACAGAGCTGTAACAGGTGGAAGGAGGAACTGGATGTGGAAAAGGCTCACTGGGAGACGGAGGTTGGGTTTGGGTCCAGGCTTTGGTTCGCTGCTCTTCTATCCTAAGACAGCCCTAAGACATCACAAATGCAAAAGTGACTTTTAGCCTTCTAAGAAGACATCAGAGGAGCTTTTCTTCAGTCTGAAGTGTTGCTGCCTGTTTGTTTGTTTAAGGTCTGGGAGTTGTCAAACCTCCCCAGCAGCCTCTGATGTTTCAGCACACGGATCAAGAACGAGAAAAGCTACGTGTGAGAAATGAAAGATTGTGGTCTTCAGAAGAACTGATATGAGAAAGCCATCTTAAAGATGAATACCTTGTAGTCACATTTCTTGTGCTGCACTCAGTAAATTATACACGCTAATGTAAGGAACTATACTTTCTTTTTCTCTTTTCTTTTTTTCTTTTTTTTTTTTCAACAGAGTTGAGCATGAATTTGAAAGACCAAGTATCTGATAAGAGCAAGATGCTTGTTTGAAGGCAGCTACATAAATATAAACTCCCACACACCCAAGATGCCTCTTCAATAATCGCTTTATCTTAATACACGGGCAAGTACTGAACATCAGCCGGGGTATTTGGTAGCGTTAGGGGCACAGATGGCAGGTCTCAAAATGTTTTGCATTAAAAGGGATCCTGCTTTAGTTCTATACTAAGTTCTACACATATCTAAGTTTTCCAGGGCACAAGCCTGCAGTCCTGGTGTCACCTCCAAGCTGTGTCTCAGGTTGTGCTTTCAGCTTGTCCTGACCCTGAAGGTGGATGGACTTCATGGACATTTTGAAGTTTGTCCTGCAATCATCTCCATGGGATAGATGAGGCCAAGAGCCTCTGGATGTACAGGTCTCCACCACAGAAATGGATCCCTGGAAGCCAAATCCTGCACACGCTAAGCCTCAGTGCTATCTCCCTTCCTGTTAACCAAGTTGCACTGTCAAGGATCTGATCTTCAGCTTATTCCTGTTTGAAAGATGACTGGACATGAGCACCGGGGCAAATTAACATGAGAGATCCTTTTCAGCAGAAAACCAGTAGGTTTGCAATTCAGGCAGCTGAGAGCAGAGCCAAGAGAGACTCCTCCTCGTGTGAGGAGCAGCTCTCGAGCAGCTGATAAGAAGGCTAGTGCAAGATAAGGGGCAGAAATGCTCTTGCTGCCTGTGGTTGATCAGTTGAGCCCCACGCAATCTCTCTGTGTAGGAGATAATGAAAAACAGCTGTAACTCCAGCACCCGGAACCTGCCCCTCGCCACAGCAGTAAGAGTGTTGCTGTAGAAGCAGAGATGCTGTTGTGCCCTGTACATCCTCTGGCTTTGCTCGCTCCTCTGGCCTTGCCTTGCCCAGCTGGCCTCAGCTGACCTCAAGTAGCTTTCCCAAAGCAAACAGCCTCCTAAACTCTGAATTTCACTGCCTGGATTGCATTAATGCTGCATTGATTCTTCCGTTAATATTTGCATTAATCTCGCTCCCAGGGGAATGGCAAATCCACGGGGCTGCAATGCAGGGACCCATTCGTTTTGCAAATGATTAATACTGATAGTTGTGTATGATTTGGAATTTTCCCTTCTAATTTCTTCATAGTGGAAATAGAGCTGAGATGAAAATTCAGAGATTATGGAAATGGCATGGCCCTTGTGTGCACACCCGAGTGCTCTGCAATAGGTCAAGCATGGGGGTATTCTGAATGCAGTGCTTATTTCCAGAAGTCATTGCTAACTTTTCCTACTTTGGTAATGATTCAGGCCGGGTCCTTTGCATGAGCTAAAAGGTCATTGTTAACTCATCCTCTTAAGGGAAAACTCTTTAGTCATCTCTCCAACTAATACCACAAAGGTGTGAAAAACAGTGCTTGAAATGCAAGAGACTGGGTTTTTTGCTTTTTTAAAGTGTTCAGGAGAGCAAATTGCTATTTTCAGAGGTGCAGAGACAGAAGAGCATTTGGCTCTGATCAAAGCTGCATCCAGCCTAGAAGCTGTCTCCAAATTAGGTGGATGCTTAGGAAAAGCTTTATGAGAGCAAAGAGAGCTTCCTTGCCTTCCAAACTCCCACAGACTGCAATTTAGAAACTTCCTGGGCCAGAGAGTATAACCTTAGCTCCATGTTTAATTGCCCCTGATGAACTTCTCCTCCCGAACTTGTCTAATCATTGTTTGAACTTATTCCTGGCATTCAAAACATCCTGTGGTAACAAGCTTCATGGTTTAACCGTGTGCTGCATGAGGAAATACTCCCTTCTGCTTTTCTATTTTAAAAACCTTCTGCCTGCTTTCACTCAATATTAAATTTATGGTATGCAAAAGTGAGTAACTGCTCCCTGTTTGATTGCTGTAGGTCCTGCATGCCTACAGTACACCTGTCTCAATGACCCCTTTCCCACCTGAAATCCTGGTATCTTACACGTCGTCCTTGCCCTCTCTTTACTGCCTCCTTTGGAGGGCAGGAGGACCAGAACAGCACGCAACACTGAAAATACGAGCTCACAAGGACTTCAAAACTGCTCTACAGAGTGCTGTTAATCTGATATTATCCTATGTGATTTGTTAAGGTCATGGCTTTTTCCTATGTGCGTTGATTTGTATTTTTCCACATTAAATTCTCCTGCATTTTCTTCCACGGGCGTTCAGTGAGTTGAGAACTTCTCCACATCATCATAGTCTCACCAGATTGAACAATTTTATGACACTAAAATCCTGCTCTTCATTTCACTATTTTTCCCTTACTCACACTTACTGCCTGTGTTTACTACATAGCAGATGCCACCGAGGTGCTGCTCAAATTAGCACCTAGACTATATTTCTGGGAATTTGCATGGGGCTTTTGAGCATTTTCCATTATGATCAGCAAAACTGCCACCTGGTATAGAAAATAGTTATATTTCTCTAAATTTGAGGGAAAAAATACTATTGATCATGAAAGGAGGATATTTGCAGAAGGGAAAGTATTGCTTTAAAATATTAATATTAAATAACATTGCAAGAGTGAGATTTGCCTGTGATGAACTGGAAAATTAAGCTCAAAAGGCAAAAGAGTTTCATGACATGTTTAAATGCCGCCGAATGCTTCAGCCCTGCTGCAAAGGCGGCAAATGCCTTGGTCCTGGGCTGCCCCTCCTCCCGGCCTCCGAGGTCCTCAGCCCCGGAATTCCCGGCCATGCAATGGTTTGAGCAGCTGGGAGACAGCAGCTGGGCCAGGAGCTTCCCACAGGGTCTGGAAAGTTGTTCTGGGTCGTTGCAGCCTGTGGAGGGAACTGAAGCACAATCTTTTGTTTCCTGGTGAAGTGCCGTAACCACGAGCTCATACGCAAAACCGAAGGCTGCTGCTCATGCAGCATTTCTTTGTCTGCAGGTTGTGCTTTCGAATGAAAGTGGTGGTGGCTTCGGAGCAGCTCGGGCTGGCCAGGAGCGCCAGTGCTCACCCACTGGACGAGAGCCATGGTGGCACCACAGCCGTCCCACCACCACAACACGGGTGTGGGGCCCCTGCACAGGTGCCTCGGGACAGGATGCTGACCAGCGTGGCCCTAGGATGATGCTCTTGAGTTTATTCTTGCCAACACTAGCTGTTTTTTGCCTGCAAACCTGCTCCCTTTATTTCTCAATTTTACTTCTGTAAAGGGCAAAAAATGCCAAGTGGGATGGATACACCCGCGCCCATAACTGCCAGTGGAAATGATGATACTGTTTGAACAGTAGCATTAGTTTACAGGTATCTAACCACTGGTTGAAAGCAACCTTACAGCCTTAAATACAAGCTCATGCTGAATTAAGTCAGTGCTTTTGAGCCATCTGATCTGGGAATCAGATTTTAAAAGATCAGAGTAAGTTTCCCAGGAGATGACAAGGAATTCATGGGTAGATCTCTTAACCAAGGCTGGCGAGTACTTGTAATCAAACCTAAAATAAAGAGTTTATATGTGGAAAAAAAAAAAACCCTATCATTATCCTCTAGTTACACCTTTTTTTCTCTCTCTCTAATGTGAAAACAGTTCAAGGGTGCACCACCTCATTCCCCCAACAACATCCTTTTCCTCACAAAGGCAAGTAGGTGGCTCAGGACAGGCAATATCTTACTTCTCTCCTTCAGACTCTCAGTTTTATTATATAACACTCCTTCCTATAATTAATCAACTCCAGAACTACTTAAAACTGCTTTGGGGAAAGAGAGAGAGAAAGAGAGAGAGAAAGAGAGAGAGAAAGAGAGAGAGAAAGAGAGAGAGAAAGAGAGAGAGAGAGAGAGAGAGAGAGAGAGAGNAGAGAGAGAGAGAGAGAGAGAGAGAGAGAGAGAGAGAGAGAGAGAGAAAGAGAGAAAGAGAGAAAGAGAGAAAGCTCATTAATGAATGAGGTTTTTATCTTGAGCAGAACCTGAAACCAAGTCAGATGCCTCCTAGGCAAGTCCTCTGCCTTTCATTAACTAAAACAATTAGCTTAATAATCACTCTTAATTAAGGATGTTATTAAGCAGCCAAATTGAGGCCAGGGTAGTCAAAAGAGAGGACTGGCTCCCCCTTCCCCCCCCACCAAGGCTACCAAGAGGAAACTGGCTCAAGAACAAGGTGGTACATGTGGAGATGTAAGCGTGGAGGTAGTACAGTTGACCAGGTGCTTGGCCACAGAGAGAGGAGAAAAGCTGAACTTGGAGGAAGGGAGATGGTTGGAAGAGGAGCAGAGACGTGAGAGAGAGCCAGGTATGAGAAGAGAGCCAGTTTATCTCACACCTTTTCACCCTCTTTCCGCTTGCTCTTCCTGCTGCCGCCCGGCACTCCCTTGCACCACCATTAACCCCAACTCCAGCCTCCACGCCCCAGCGGGCAGCCAGCGAACAGGAAGGGTTACTCATCTCTTCGTGCTCTTCAGAAGAAACGCGTCTGCTCCCTGTGAATAAACCCAGCGCTTGGCACCTGTGGGCGCAAACCACTCGGGCCCCACTCTGCTAGGGACCCCTCACAGCGCAGGCCTGGGGCTCCTTCGCCAGCACCAGAAACAGCGTGTGCTGCAAAAACCATCCCAAACAACAGGATGAACTGGCCTGCACTAAGCTCTGCCACCAAGCTAGACCACTGCTGGTACCCAATCTGCTTGTTTTCAGCTTGCTGTATCCCAAAATGTTTGTAACAAGCAGTAAGACAGAGGAAGGTCTACCTTGCTCTGGCAGAGCCTACCCAATGACACTTGGGAAGGGCACTCATAGGGAGGAGGTGGGTTTTTTTTTTTTTTTTTTTTTGTCTAGCAAACCACCTCTAAGCCTTCTTGCTATGGGCTGTTTCTACCTGTTTGGAGGGGAAAAGAGCACAGGGGGAATAGCACAGGAAACGGACACACTTGTGGTTTCTTTTAATCTGCAAGCATCACTGTATCAAGTTTCACACCTGAAGAGCAGCAGCAGCGCTCTGGTTTCCCTTCGACCCCACGAGTACAGGAGCGCTGCCCCCATGCAGCTCGGTGCAGGCTGCCGGGTGGTCCTTGCCCTTCCTCCCAGCTCCCTTGCTCCTCGGGAACAGGCCTTAGCTCCGGGGGATGCATTTATGGCTCTCGTCACTCCTGAGATGGAAAGCTTGTCCCTGACACAATCCCAACAGGCATCTTTTGGAATAGAGTTTTATTAGGCACAACTGGTGTACACACCTTACAGCACAGTGCAGTTCTCTGGACAGTTCACATTACGGGCATTCTGTTTCCCAACTGACCTGAAACATGAGAATTATATCCCACAGCAGACGGTGAGGCTGCCTTATTATTGGAACATTAATTTATTACCAGCAAAATCCTAGAAAAAATATCCCTGACAACTCTCCTTGCTCCGCAAATCCCTAAATTTTAACACATAAAGCCACGGAGTTCTGTGAGCAGCAGAACTAGTGAAGCGAGGATCCTGAGTCACAATGTTGAGCCCTATGTCACTCCCTCAGTTTCGAGTAGGGCTGGGCAGGCACAGAAGGCCTCTTTGGCTCAAATCACCTATTCTCATGCAATCTGAGGTTCCTTATTCTCTTTGAGATTTCTTGTCTTCCATCAGATTGGTCTGTGTTTGCCCAAAAAGGCAAAAAAGCGGCTAGGGATGACAGGTTGACACAGAAACACAGAACTGCATTAGCCTTGTTTTATCAGGAAACAAGACAAAATACGGAAGAGGTAGGAAAACAAACCCGGGAGAAACCTGAAATACATCCCTGAGAACTATCTTTGGTTACTGTTTTGTAAAGCAAATGAAGTCAGGCTCATCTGCCTTGTGAAGGTATATCATTCCTAGTGCCAGATATCATTCCTAGTGCCAGAGGTACCTTATTCTGCTCAGTCTCCTGGCTCCTCCACACAGGGGTGGAGATCAGTTCCTCCACGCCTAGGAAACCTCTGAGGCAGTTACGTGGCCTATACTGTTTTTTTGGGGGGAAGTCCAAGCCTTTTTGCTCCACATCTGTGGTTCATTCAATGATGCTGAACACTGAGTTAGCATGGATCCAAAAGGTCACACTCATTAGTATTATCTTCCTTTAGTATTTCTGAATGCTGCAGATATACTAGACACTGAAACTGAAGAAAAAACATCCGTGTCAGCTCTTCGATTCAGCCTCTAGGACTTGGAGAGTGTCATCAATGAGTATATCCAACTGTGAGTCCAACAGTCCAACAGATTTACCTGATTAATGTTAACTAAGATGCTCACGTTCATTTTATCTGGTTAAATAACTTAGAAAAAGTCTAAAATTTGAAATGCATTCTATTCAGTTAATTGGCAATTCCTGTAAAAATGTCTTTTTTATTTAAAAAAAAAAAAAAACTATTTAAAAATGAGGAAGTGTATTGGCCAACTCAGCTAAAGCTGAAAGAATGTATAATAAAGATAAATTCCAAGTATGGAACGCTCATTTCTGAAAAATGCCTTATTTATTATACCAGTGTAAATCTACTGCCTTTTTATTACTCTACTTTTTCTTACTCCAGACAGCTGGGGGGAGAAGGTTTCTGAAGCTATTTCTATTTTCAAATGCCAAACAAACTTCATTTAAGAGGATGAAGATGGAGAAAAAAGTGGAAAGAAAAGATAAAAAGAGAATTAAAATGGTTTCCACACCAAGCAGCTGTAGTTGTGGTATGAAGACATTATTGTATTACATGGTGTGGCTACCATGGCCACTATCTTAGCCTCTTCCTGCCTTTGGTCCTTTCGCACTTCAGTCTAGTGTGTGAGCAGGGTGAAACTAAGACTTACTCGCACAGTGACCACAGGTCCTGGCAGGTTTCCCATGGCAAGTGGTGCATCACGGCCAATGCAGGCCGTGCAATTGTGCTGTAGTGATGCAGCCCACTCCTATAAACCCCCCCATCATTTATGTCAAACAGAAAAAAATACTTCCCACGTTCAAGCATAAGACATTTCCTTCTCCTTCCCTCTCCTAAACCCCTCACGTCTTAGCAAAGTCCTGTGTTGGCCTCCAAGAGCAGGCCGTTTTTCTCCACATCACTGGGAGTCCAAGCCGCCCTCCTCCCAGCTGACGAGGGCTTTGGTCTTAATCCGGAGTTTGTGAGGCAGAGCAGAATAACTTCGGCCCTTTGGACAATCTTCTGAAGGGCAGGGCAAGCTGTACAGGGATAGGGGAGAAATTTTGGGCACCTGCTGCTCATCGTCTTCATCTGAAACTGTTCTGGTACTTTCTTTGCTCACCTCAGTTAGGTTGGAGGAAGGGGACAAGAAGCAGGTGCTGTCTGACAGGGGGAGCTGGTGGGCATATTTGTCTGGGCAGTGGTAGCCAAGGAAAGGAGAGCACACTGTGGATCTGAAGGCTGAATCAAGCCTCTTGGACTGGTGACGGCTAAGGTCACACTGGGTGCCCATGACAGCTTGCTGTGAGGCACAACTGAGAATATTTCTGGATGGATCAAAGCTTTTGTATGAGAAGTCAGCTGGCTCCAGCACCTTTGGCACTAAGTTGTTTGCCATGAAGAAGCAGGAATCCCTAGGAAATGACTCTGCCTCAGGAAATGGGGGGACAGATTTATGTCCTCTGAAATAAATTCCCAGCAAGTCCTGGACAGAGCAGCCCTGGTGGGTGCTAGTGTCTGTGCTGATGAGCCCAAAACGCAACTTCAGCGACAGCAACTCTGTCCTGAGGACGGCGTTCTCCTCGCTGAGAGCAGCCAGCTGGCTCTCCATGGCGAAGTCATTGAGGCGCCTCTTCTCCCGCGAGCGCTTGGCTGCCTCGTTGTTCTTGCGCCTCTTCTCCCAGTACATGTTGTCCTTCTTCTCGTCTGGCATGAACTCCCGCTTGCGCCGGGAGGGCCCGCTCAGCTTGCTGTGCAGGAACTTGGCCTTGCCATGCTGAAGCCCAAGCTCACCGATGGTGCTCAGCGGCGCCATGAAGCTCTCCATGGTTGTCAACGCACCCTGTGTCCTGCCAGCAGGAACCTTGGATGCTAGAATTAAAAAATAAAACTATTACCATCAAAGGTCATAGTAATTAATAACAATGAATAAATTAATAAAGCCACATTGTTATTTTATCTGTGTTGCATTCACACTTAACACCAAGTATTACACAAGCAAGTAATCTGAGGATGCTTCCCGCGGTTCTTTCTGTTGTTTTGAAGTCATGATTTCATGACACTGTCAGCGTAACAGTGTACTTCCATCTCACCAGTGTTTGCAAAGTGGGTCATGGGATGTCCCCAAAAATATGTATGATTGAGAAGGGAAAAAAAATTTTTTTTTGCAGGATCAATAAACACACACTTTACCTAAGTGAATTTCCAACAGGAACACAAAAATTGCTCTTACATACTCCTTCTGTCCCACTGATCTCCAACTGCCTCATAAGGGAAATAAGCCTCGTGGTCCCCTATATTACAGATAAGGCAGGCACAGGGAGGAGAAGTGATCTATCACAAAGCCACAAGCCTCAGCAGCTGGAGCAGGAACCCCAACCTCCTGCATTCCTGCTCATCCCCATTTCCCCTCAGAACCCCACGTGTCAGCCTGGCAAGCTGGTTCATGATTTTGAGTGGATGTGGATGAACTCAATGAAGATGCTGTCTAGATGTTTCTAAGTACTTGCATGGTACATGCATGGCATCAGCATGGCACAAAGTACAAGCACCGCTAGAGCAGAGCTGTCCTTCTGAAGACAGTGACCATGGTACACTCCTGAATTTGCACAAAAGATAGCCGGGGAGACCAATGAGAGAGTGTAAGTTGTGAATTAAATTAATATAGCGATCATAGAACTACTGCAAGCAGTTATCACGACAGACATCCCTACCTAAGCTCTTGTTGCACTGGCCTCTTCCAGGAAAAATAAAAAAGGCTTCCTGCCTTCAGGCAGTCGTAGAGATTGCTCTGATTAGGATGGAGGATGGATCCAATTCAGAAATGCTTCAACTTGATACTGCTCATGATCTAGGTCCCTTCTAGCAGAAAACTGAGCTAGAAGGAGCAACCCAGGTATGTGTGATGAGTTGTTACCTCCACAGGACTAGCCAAAAATGGTAAAGAGCATGATTGTTTTACTTGGATTGGTAATTAATGCACTGAAGTTTGGGTATTTGCCACATTTCCATCCCCACAGCTCTTGTACCTCCTTCATTTTAGCCTCATGACTAGGTGACTGTTGAGTTCCACAAGACCAAAACACAAATATTGGTCAATATGCCCTCCACACTTCCTTTCAGGTTATAATATATGTCACTAGCCGTGCAATACACTCGTGGCAGTGCTCTGCCATGCCAAGTAGCTGGAATAATAACAGTACCTGTTTATAGAACTGTAAAGTGCTTTTCTGAGTCATAGATGCAACATCAGAAAGGTTCCTGGCAGAGCTGGTCAAAATGCTGTGGGGAGGAGGGCTGGTTGACATTTTCAACTGAAAGTATTCTCCCAAGGAAAAAAAGTTGTCTTAAAATTGCCAAAACTTGGGGGAGAAAATAAACACAACAAAAGCCTAGCCTTTCTCTTTTTTTTTCAGCTGGAAACATTCAGTTTTGGTATCTTCAATCTTGAAACAAAGACCTAGCTAGGAATCAAATTAAATGGTCATACTCAGAGTCACAGGTGATGAGAGAAGTCCAATTTCTTTAGAAAGTCTGGAGTGCTTTGTTGAAAATCAACACAGCCAATGATCAGCAGGACTGATCAGCCCACCTTTTTGCAACATCAATTAATTATGAGTTATGTGATTTGCTCTTTTCTTGCTGACTGATAAGGAAATGGCAATACATAATTCAAAGACATTCATCTCTCAAAGCCTGATATCTATCTATTTGGGCAGGTACTGCACATCCCCTGCGTACAGAAGCGTGCAAGTTCAATGACAGACTTACAGTAACACAAATTACAACGTTCTTACTCACACTAGTGAAAAGAGCTCACACATCATGGAAAACATTAATTCCAAAACATTGTCCAATTGTAATTAGTTTGCAGAGTTTTTTTTTTATTATTATGGTCATTTTCCCATTCCATTTTTCATGTGAAAGACTGCTTTAGAATAGTTTGTTCTTCCAGAAGTGATCAGTCATTTCTTAAGAATCCAATTTCAGAAATCATATAAGAAATACATTTTTGAAATCAAAGTGCTCTCTTTTTTGCATAGTGCTCTATGAAAATGATACCACTTTTCAATGAATCTCAGGCTAACACCCAACAAAGAAGTTGTTAAAAAAAGTGGATTTTGAAAAATCAGGTAAGGCACAAAACCCTTCCTAGCCTAAAAATCCTTGTCTTTTATAGAAGCTATTTGATTCAATATTTTGTTGCCTGCAGGCAAAATATCTGCTATTTATTTATTTTTGCAAATTTGGACTTTCAGTATTGGGAGGTTGCTATCAATGGTGATTTTTCCACAATGCAAACGTGAAAAATAGAAAAAAAAGCACACATTTCCTTGTTATAAGAATTTGCTCAATATGACTAGAATTATGTTCTGGTTTAAATCAGGACAAGTATCATGAAGGTATTCTCTGCCAAATTAGTGTGACTTTATAATTAAAAACATTTGCTCTTTGAGATCTTAAGCAGTGTGCAAAGGTTCCGGGCACAACTGAAGATCAAAACAAAAGAATCTCCTTCACCATTAATATGTTTGGGGTAACTCCTCCAGTTTTTGATCAAAATTACTTCTGATCTCAAAGCATCAAAGGGAGAGTATCACTGAGGATGTCTGTGGTTTCAGATAGCATCAAGATGCAGAAAAATGCTATTGTTTCAGTGTTTAATCACTTACCAGGAATTTTTCAGGTTAGTATTTGACGTGACTTCTTTGCTGAATGAGTCAAGGATTGACAGGTGGCTCTTTCACTGTGTAAACTCAACACCCGTATTGAGGAAAGCAGTTTGTTTTCTCCGTGTCCTTCTCTTGCTTCAGCGCCTGTCATAAGGAGACCTTATAAGAGGAAGCTTAAGTTAATGTGACCAGCACTCATGGTCCAACATAGCTGCGAAGCATCATAAATAAAATGCACATCACAAATAAAATGAAGCATTTGTGAGAAAGAAAAAGTCACAACCAAAATGAACTCTTCCTTCCAGCATACTCAGTCCATCCCTTTAAAGTTAAGTTTAAAAAAAAAGTTAAACAACTTTTTTTTTCCGCATAAGTTTAGCCCCTCACACTTTAACTCACTGCACCAAGGTGGAGGTTTTCTCAGGACACCACATTAGGGACACCGGGATTGAAGCAAATGGGATGTGAAATCATGAGCAGGGAGAACTTAGGCCATGGAGCAGTCATGGGTCAGACCAGACAGCGGGCACAGTAACACTTATTTGGAGCTGAAGAAGATGCAGGGCAAGTGGTGGGAGAAGTGGGAGGCAGGGGAAATACTTATCGGAGGCAGGATCTGGCCTTTTAAGGGTAAGAGATCGTCCTGGGAGGCTCTCTGTGAGTAGAGATTCTAGCAATTTGAGTGTACAAGTGGAAACTTTAAAATGAATAAATATTGGACAATCATTTTGATCAAGTGCATCATGCAACCAATATTTCCTAAGGTGTCGTGGTACTTGTTTCTGCTGCTGGAAATGTGGGAGACAACTACCAGGGAGATTCTGCCACACAGGTCTTGCCCACACATCAGCCGTGTGCCGCTTTATCTGCATCCTGGCTGGGAGACCAAGAACAGAAGTCTTGTAAAATATTGGTAGCCCTTCATTTTGCACCCAACTTGCACCAATTTTGCACCCAACTGTCACTGCTGTCACGTTAGTTTCATTCACACACAGTATCCTTCTCAAGCCATGCCCATCTGGTGAGAAAAGCCTTTGAGAAAAGCCAGTCTTTGTCTGTTCAGCAGGAACAGGAAAGCCAAATTTTTACATAACCACTGCACTGTTTTTCCATTAAGTACACAAAAATGTACATAAAATGGCATACTTGCTTAATCTACAATATATCTAATTAGTGATGCCCCTGTCCAATGACTGAAAAGTTGATGGGCACAGCAAAGATTTTACTCCTGGCATAACTATCTCAATTATCCCACCAGCCTGTACAGAACACCCACGGTTGTGAAGGACTAACTGTCCAGTGTCTCACTTTAATGCATATGCTAAAACATCTCCACGTCTGTGAAAATGAGGGTGCATTCTATTGAGGTTTTCCTACTTATACTCTACTTGGTCATAAGATTCTCATTTCTGATAAAACTACCTTCATTCCACTACGAGAAGGCCATGCTAGGGCTCAGGCTGTAGCGGTTTGGTTCAGACCCGTCTCCTCTTCTGGCCCTTATCTCCAGGCTGAGCAGCAGATCAGAGCAAACTCTGAAGAATTGCACTTTCCAGCAGGTTGTACATAGTTCTCCAGCAAAAGCTTACATCTAACAGGAACTGATTCTCTGCAGATCTACAAGATGATATAAGCTTTTTAAAAAGAAAATATAGGTCTCATAGAACAACTGGTGACTCTCACTTTGCTGTGATCAAAAATCAAGACCTCCCTTCTCAAATTACTTCATTCTTCTTTTCAGAGCTATAATAAAATTAGGATAGGTCTAGTGAAGGGCAACCTAGAACAGTCAAAGATATAACACTATTTCTGCACAAAGAAACGATCAATCGTTATTTCTCAAGAACAGAGAATATGGAACTTTCGGTATTTCACAGTAACAAAAGGAAGAACATCTCCACATGATGTATAATCAAAATCTGTAATTCGCTGCCCTGGGATACCATAGTTATCAAAAATGAAAGTGGGATCAAAAAAGAATCACACAAATTAAGAGCACACAATTTGACCAAGGGCTATTAAACAAGATGCACAGTAACTGCACATCGCTATAAGCAGAACAGAATTATTCCATAGGCACCCTGACTACTATAACCCCTTCCTGACTGTCCCATTAGAAACTATTCTTAAAGAGAAGGAAAAAAAAAAAGAAAAAAAAAAGAGCAGTCCAGGTAGAAGCTTGAGCTGACTCAATATGACAGATCTTATATCCTAAAATATTGCTTGAATCTGGGTGTTAAATACATTTCCAGTGAGTGGGTTACAGAAGCTACAGAACTGCAGTCGTGGTCTCAGGTTTTCGTTGAATTAGAAGATGAACAGAATTACATACAAAGTTCAATCATATTAATATAATGAATACTTTATTCTTTTCAGTCTACTCTCTATCATATGAACCTAAATTTTACTACTACTCAATATGACTTCACTTTGCATAAACTGCAAACTTTTTCTTAAATCTTTGTGTCTCCGTTTATCTCCCCTTACTTATATCACCAATTCATATCTGCAACCACTGATAACATTTTTATGCTTGATATCTCCCTGAAAAAAGGAGCTGAGTGGGACATTCTTAGTCAAAAACAAGAATCAAAGCCAAGCATAAATCTACGCCTGTCTACACTAAATAAGAAGAATCAATGTAATTTAAAAGTCCGTCATTGTATATCATGACTAAGTATATCTTCTCCACGTTGGAGATTTCTATCTCCTGAAGTGAACATCTGCTTTTTACAAAAAAGTAAGCCTGACAGAGGGTAGCCTTAAATAGTTTCATTTGTTGTAATATTGGCATCCTTTCCCATTACACGCACAGATTGAAGCATACACTACATACTAGATTTTATGCACACTTCTAAACAAACAGCTTCACCTTAGTGAAACCAGGAAGAGAATTTGAGCTGTGAAAGTTGCAACAGACACAAGTTTTGCCCAGTTGGCTCTTTGCCTTAAGTTAGTACATATCAGACGATAGTTGTCTCTCCTTCTTTCACTTGATACCAGCTGTGATTAAATCAGAACTCAGTTGTTTATCTCCAGTCGCTCTGGTACATCAGTATCTAACCCGCAGGAGTTATTCAGAATGTGCACTCAGAAAAGGAGATAATAAACAGGCCCGAAGGAGCATGGCATGATTTACGAGAGAAACCTCCGAAACTGCTGCCAGGAACGCCACACTGTCCCCATGCAGCCTTAGAAGAGTGACATTAGTAAATACTGTTTCATACTTCTCTGCTGCTCGGTAACTTTAGTAATAATCATAATAAAGCAGGCTGTGGTTTGGTAGTATTTCACAATACTCTCTAAAGGCGCTGCCTATATGAAAGGATTCCTCTCTAATCACTCCTGTTCCTGCCTGTTCCACATTCACAATGACGCAGTATATAACGGGTGCTATCGAGAACGGGTATTATTCACTTCTCATGTTTCAGTGGGTAACTTTCGGTAACGTGGTCTATCCAATAAAGCAGATGGAAAAGAGCAAATCAAATGACAGTTCCTAACCTGCCAGACAACTATTTCTATGGTTGCGGCTCATGGAAGAATCGTTCTTGTTGGCAGAGCTTTAAACTCAGATTCAAAGCAGAACTGACTGAGAAGCAAAGAGAATAAGCCAAATACTCACGAAACCCACAGATTTGGAGTCCAAAGGCTATTTCTAACTTTCAGGGGTACTAAAATTCTAGGCTCACCTGGGACTTAATTTCAACAGGTTCCTCGTGTAGTTGTAATTTTGGTGTAGCTGTAATTTTGGTCTTGAGGTATGAAGCTTCAGCCCATAGAAACCTCCCCGAGCTGCCCACCAGCCACAGAGCTGCTGGCAGCTTCCCCTCCCGCAGCTCCCCAGCACTTGTGGCCAGAGTCTGCCCCATAAAGCTGCACTGCTGGCAGTAACGGACCTCAAAACTAGCTCAGGTGCAACCCCGCTGACAATTCTGCTTGCAACAAGCAGACCTCTAGATTTGACTGTGGGTCTAAAAAGCACCACGAGGTTGAAAATCCACTGAAAAGCTCTTAAAACCTCTAACATTACTGCTGATTCTTTCTTGGCAAACTACAGAGTTCTGCAGCTCGTTTGGTCATGTCCAAATCCCCCGCTACGTGCTGATGCAGAATAATCACGTAACGTTTGCTCCATGCAACTTGCCTCTGTTCCTCTGAAACCTTCCCTTTCCGCTCAATACAAGATAGTCTACAAATACACTTTTTTTTCTCTAGGAAAGGATTTTAATGAAAGTCCTTCTCAGCCCACCCCACCCTGCCCATTTTATCGCATACTTCAAGTGGAAAATACTGATTTCTTTTTCAGTGGGTTGAGAAAGTCAGTTGAATTACTAGCTCCCGAAACTCAAGCATTTCATCAGAAAACACAATGAAATGGTTAAATATTTGATGACTTTTTTTTTTTTTTTAAAGATTACTGACTTTTTCTTTGGAAAGCAGACTGCTTGCAAAATGGTCTGGATACAACTCCACGAGTGTGGCTTTAGGTATCTTTTCACCCGGATGTTTTTTGTTCTTCCAGTTTCAGCAGCGACAAAGACGTCCTTGCCCCAGGTACGAACGAAGGCTAAATAACTGAACCGCATCCCTTTCAAGGCGGCCCCTCTCCTCTCTCCTGCCATTTCCACACTGTACAAGGCAATGCAGAGATTCCTGAGCTGTTTCACTTAGGAAGAGCCTTGCTGAGACAGGCTCAAATCCACCCAAGCCAACTCACGCCGCCCTTGACAACAGAATCACAGAATCACAGAATATTTAAGGTTGGAAGGGACCTCTACAGATCATCTAGTCCAACCTTCCTGCTCAAGCAGGCACACCTACAGCATGTGGCACAGGGTGGCATCCAGGCGGGTTCTGAAGACCTCCAGAGCAGGAGACTCCACAACCTCCCTGGGCAGCCTGTTCCACTGCTCTGTCACCCTAAGAGTAAAGAAGTTGCTCCTCACCTGGAGACGGAACTTCTTGTGCTTCAGCTTGTGGCCATTACCCCTCGTCCTATCGCTGGCCACCAGTGAGAACAGCCTGTCCCCTTCCTCCCTGCATTCTCCCTTCCTGAACTTATACATATTAATCATATCCCAAGCTCAACCAGGCTACGCCGCCGCAGTCTGGCGGCTTCTTCCAACACGAGCACCTCACTGAGAGCTCCGGCACCAGCACAGCGCGGAGCAGTGTGTTCTGTCAAGCCATCACACTGAGCACAGACTACCAAAGACTATCGTCAACAGGATTTAAGGTGAGAAGGCAAGCCTGCAACCGTATCCTGGATGTTTATGGACTACAAAAGCATATTACCAGTCAAGGCTGCTCCATTCCCCACCTGAGGGTGCAAAATTATGTCTGTGAATAAAGACAAGCTGAGGATTTCTGCGATCAGACCTCAAGCGTTTGTCCTGTGATTTAGAGAAAAGTCATAAGTAACATAAAATATGTTACTGTAACCCCATCGTAGATGAAAATTATGAACCTGCTAACTCTTGTGTGTGTCTTCATGTTTTATTAGGATCAGCATTTGGCCTTCTGCGCGAACAGCAACCAGCAAAAGCGGCTGCATTTGCCACGGTGTAATGTAATGTAATGTAATGTAACGCAAATCGTTACACCTTCACTCACACGATTCCCCGAAGAGAATTAACCCAGGAGCGAACAGGGTTGCCCACGGTCAAAGAGGCACCCGCCTGCTCATCGTGTGCCTCCGAGGTACGTGCGGACACGCAGGTGCTTTCTACATCTCTCTGCCTACCCAGAAGGACGGAAAATTCCACCCGCTTCATACCGAAGCTGACAAAATCTGCTGGCGCAATAGTTTCTTTAAAAGTGAAGATCAATGCACGAAGATAAGCTGGTAATTATCTGAAGGTTATCCCAGATGTTACAGTGATGCTTCAGCGTGAGGAAGAAATGAGATGCGGTCTCCACCCGAAGGTGAGGAGGCCCTTCCTCACCACGGAGCAAGAAGGTCACTGCTCGCTGTGACGTCCATGCGGCCCAGGGAGGTGTTTAAAATTAAGCAGAGGAGAAGAGCTTTTCCCGAGGCCAGGTCAGCAATGCTGACTTCAGCAAGGCTGCCTGCAATTTCAGCAAGTCGGTGGCTTTCAGTCTTGGAAATCAGAAGTCAAAGACTGACAGGAAGGAATTTGACACCTTTCTCATCTTTCCTAAATGCAATCACCAGTAATTAGTAGGTCTAAAGGAACGTGAAATTACTGTTTAAAAACTGAGTGGAATCAATTGCAAAGGAGAGAATCGCCCCTCTCTACAAGCTGCAAAATCCCCTTCTCAGAGAGACAATTCAAAGGGAAAGGCAGAACAAACTCTGCACAAAAAAAGGATCCCCCCACATCTTTTCTGAACTACATTTTTCACCAAACTCTAGCCACCACAAAAGAAACCATCTCCAACAGCTGATCTTAATTTCTTTCACTTGTTTCAAAACACCCAATCAACACATTTTGCCCAGCTAGTAAGACTTTCACCTGCCTGCGCCTCCAGCTCCTTGTGCAATTACACCAACAGCTATAAAATATTCCTGGCTTAGAAAGCAGCATGAGGCCTTCTGTTGAGTTGTGCAGACCCAGGTAGCCAGTAGGGTTTTGCAATGGGAGAAAAGCAGCTTTTTTGCTGCAAGTGGGCAGAGGTGAACTCTCCTTTGCTGCAGTGCAAGAACCCCCAGGCTCCAGGATGGATCACAGCACCTGGGGTTAGAACTTAGCGCAGATCCTGAATGAGACACTTACCACTGCTTATCCTTAAGTTGCAAAGTGAGAAACTGATGTTTATAAAATAGAAGCTGTTGTCCTTAAGATACAGAGAAGCAAAGAGCAGAGCAGCAGCAGAGCATGTTCCTGTGCATATTTCACAGGAAATTTCTGTGCATGCTGCTCTTCTCATTATTTTTTGGCAAGAGTGCTCCCACTTTCGTGTTCTTTTGCAGGAGTCCTGTCAGAGCAACTGACGGTCTCTGAAGGCTTTCTTTCATCTTGTTAAAGGAAATAAGCAGTTTGCAATCGCTCGTCTTGAAGCTTCCCCAGCCTCCTCTTCTGTGCGCAAAGTGCACCCACTACAGAGTGTGATTACATCTATCATCCATTAATTGTTAATATCAAGATTTTCTTTCAGAGGTTTCCCTTTCACTCTGTTATCACAGGAAATAAATGAAACTTTTGAAGATTTTGCAAGGCAGAGTCATCCATCGGCCACACTCTGCCTGAGTTTCTATATATTCTACACAGAATCGGTGACAAACCCACTTGTACGAAAGATGAAACTCCCCATTTCGGTCCCAATTCATTGAGTTTCTTTGGCTCCAAAGCAATTGAGGGCTTATCAGTGCTCTAGCAGATTCATAATGCAAACTTCTGGGTAACTGAAGTGAAAATGTTAATGTAAACTCAGAGTTTGATCCTAGAAATAATTTTCCCAGCCTAAAACCGATTGCTGCTCTTTCATAAAAATCATTGGAAGAGAAAATTAGGACTTGGGTTTTAACTGAAACCACGCTGGAGTCAAATCTGGAGTCTCTCCACTAACACTGCATGACTTATTCCAGATTGCTGCCCGAGCAGCCAAAATCAGAAGCCTGGCTGTACTGTTTTTACAGAAACCAGCACTAGAAAGTGCACAATCTCCTCCATCCTTTGGCGTGTTCCTTGAAATATTCATGTACGTGGGACACTTTCACCAGATGTAAGCAGTGGGTAAACAACACAACCCAGATTGTGCTCTGAAGGCTTGTATTTGAGTGCAAAAATCAGGTCAGGGGCCACAATGAGGAGGGTCTTTATTTTTGAGTCCTTCCTTGCAGATGGACTAATGTTTATGGCCATTCATGTGATAAATATTGAAAGCTGCTTATTAATACGACTTCCCTAATATTTGTTGTTCTCTTGGAAGCCGCTGCAACATGAAGTCATTTCATTAGGTAGGAATCTCAGCTTTCAGTTACACAAAAACTTGACTGACTCTTACAATACACACCAAGGACTAAAGTCTCAAAAACACAGAGAGAGAGAGAGAGAAACCTTTCCCGTGATAGAAAAATAGCAAAACCAAAACCTCTTCACGTTTTGATTTTACCTCTCAACATTGCTTTATTTTAGGGAAGCAATTCTGAAGTACCTCAAAACATGTTGCAACTAAAGGCATCCTTTTACGTTACAGTTGGATTCTTTTCTTAGAATAGTCCATTATTAGGAGTCTTTTTATTACGGGAGGGCTCTCCAGACACACCTCCACGGATGAGTTTTAAAAGAGGTCTTTTAAAATGGGGCCTGCTAGGCTTAGTAATGAGAAGAGTCAGTGTTTAGATGCATTAGTCTTTTCTGAAATACAGACCGGTCTCTGCAGGTGACTCCAATAACATGGGCACGGATAACTTTCTACTGGTAACCATTGTGGTATTTTTTCTGATAGTTGCACTAGACGTGGGAAAATTGGCATGTAATAACTATCTTCTGTATACAACGTTTGAGTATGCTCATTACCTGCCTTCAGTACACGATTAACAGCCTAGACTGCTGGGATCAACTACTGAAATCTGCCTGCTCGGTTATTTATTCCTTTGAAATCTTGAACAATCAAAGATAATGCTGGCTACTGATCAGTTTTGGTATGATCTGTGGAATGGATTTTAAAAAACTTCAGTCTAAAACATCCAAACCACATAAATGGAATGGCTTTGTACAATGGATACCTGAAAGTTTCAGCTGAAAATACATGAAAAAAGCCAGTATCCTTCATTTAAAATTTCAACTGAAAATACATAAAAAAGGCCGGTATATCCTTCACTCAAAATTTCATTTTCCCCTGTCCACCTCAGCCCAACCATGGAGTGTGCAACAAACTGAAAATGTGCACTTTGTCCTGCTTCATCCTGTGTGCTCATAATATATTGGTATCTTAATACCAATTGTATTAGTATGTATTAGTATTGTATTATTAAATTAGTATTGTATTATTATTAAATTAGTATTGCATTATTATTGCATTAGTATTTAGGTTAGCAAATTTTTTTGAGATAAAGGCCACATAGATTTTGGGTGCAAAATACATCCTCAGACATCACCATTATGTTTCAGTACAAGATGCAAACCTGTTTCACAACTCCAAATATGTCTCAGTTATAGAGAGCTAAGGAAAACTTTTTGTTGGCAATGTTATAAAATGCACAAAATTGTGTTCTTATGAGTGAAGTTGCAATGTTTATCTCAGTACACCATCTAAACAACTATAGTCCCTCTGTCCAGTTATTGCTATACTTGAATTTCCTCTTCAAATACAAGATTGCAGCTCTTCTGAGATATATACAAGATATTATACATACAAGAATGCCCTGCAACAGAGCTGCATGCAAAGCTCTTTCCATGGCAGCACCGAACATCTAGAGACCTGCTTCTACGAGGTGAAGAGAAAGCATTTTGTTTTCATCTGAAATGAAATGTTTCGGGACAACTAATTTCTTTTCTCTCCTAAAGAAATGATTGATTTCAGCAAGAAAAGACCATCTTGACATGAAAAATTGTACCATTTTGGTAAATTCAAATGTTTAGAAGTATAGAAATTGAAATTTTCCTAAAAAGAGCTTCCATTTTTTAAATGTATATTTTTCTAGTTGTACAGAACATTTTGGGGGGCACTAATAAGCCACTTTTTTTTTGAATGAAATATGCTTCCAAAAATTCATCTGGTTGTAATTTGTAAGGTCTAAAATTATTCAAGGATAGATTTTCTCTCCTCCTTTTGTTATTATTACTACACTATTAAACAATAAAGAAGAACATTGTCACACACATGTTAATATAGATTTGCAAAAATAAAGCATACCTCTACAGAACCAGTGGCTTCTGCTAGACCAATCTGCTTCCTAACACCTGTATGACAAAAAATAAAATTGCAAGAGTAATTAAAGCAATTTTACTCCCATGTTCAGAAAACAACCTATGAAATGCAGGAGCTAAATTTTTAGTGAAAGGAGATGGGACATAGGATGGTAGTGGTAAAAATTTCCAGTCACAATCTATTGTTCAAAAATGTTTAGGGGTACAGGCATCTAAATCTCACAGGAAATTAATGAGCCTTCTGGATGAGGCAAACGGGAAGGTGAATTGTGTTATGACTGAAGCAAGCAGAAACAGAGGGGATCCCGGTCAGTGCAGCCTTTGCTGGAGTATAAGGTGCAAGTCCCAGTAAGAGAGGAATAAACAATATCATACGTATAATAGGCAATAGTATGAATTATACAATAAACTGGGAAAGCAGTAGAACCAGTGCTTTCAAATGCTTTCATAAACCTAGTCAAAGTATCCTTAAACCCAAAAAGATTTGGCAAATAGGACTAAATAAGTCTAAATAAGTATACGTCAGTGTCATCAAAAGTTGGCAAATGGGAAACATAGCTCTTTCCCCAGTTTTGCATTTATTTATTACATGACCAAAGTTTTCAGAAAAGAAATTCACCATAAAGCTTGGAAAAGAGTTTTTGCATTCATTTGATATTAATTTATTATTACTGCGTGCCTGCTAGCAAAAGCAAGATTCTATAGCTTGACCTGCATTTTATGTTGCTTATGTAAATAACCATACAATTACAAATGGCAGAATGAGATTTGGCAGATTTGCAACATCCAGAGATATACATCTCTGTCATACATGCAAGCAATCCTTTTCTTTTTCAGCAAATACACACTGTTTCATTAAGTTATACTTTAAATCTGCAATCTTAATGCTTATGTAGAAGGGGAAATTTGGTTAATTCCACAGAATTCAGAGCAGCAGTTTCATTTTCTTTTGCCTATCAGTACTTCTCTCTGTGTTTTCTCTACTATATGTTAGGTAGGATGACTGTAAAGCTTACTAAGAGCATTTGTTCTAGCATTAGGCAAAGATCAAAGACAGGTCTATTGCTGTCACAACTAACTAAATGTTACTATTGGTCTGAGTCTGCCGTGATTTTTTGGGTTTTTTTGTGAAAAGGGAGACTCCAGTTGGCACACAGCAGAAGGACGGCATGGTGGCATCGACTGCTCTGACAGTAGGCATTTTTCCAGGAGTATTACTAAAGGCCTATTGACTATATATTTCCAAATCTCTTGCCATTTAGTTAAAGCTAGGCAATGTTAATAAACTCTAGGGACAATTTTTTGCCTGCAGGAGAGGAACTGTCATGTTTTGCAGTTCACTGAGAGCCATCAGGAAAAATGGTTTCAAGGCACAACCTTTGGCTTTATACTTACAGACATAAGCCAGCACACATTCAAGCTCTGGATGCAGATTTCTGAGCTTCTGATTCCAAAGTGCTTCTAATCACAAAGACTGCCACTGAAATAGACATTTGTGAATGCTCCATGTTCGTGGCTACGCTATTTATCACAACCTGTAATTAATCTATTTAAAATATTTTATGTTTTACATTCTTCACTGTGAGATTCATTATTTTGCTGCAGCAATAACGACAGCACAACTCCAGGGCAGAAAAGGATGGATTAAATAATCCCATTTTCCCATGAAAATTTCACGACAGTTGTCGGCCGTAGAATTCAAAAGCAAAACTACATCACCCCAAGCTGCAGAAACGCGCAGTAACTCACAATAATTTACATCTCCCTCCAAGTAGAATAAATGTATATTACCTGACACCTGCCTTTATACAAATCCCCTGAGTGCCTTCACAATAGTGGTCTTTCTTTCTCTCAGTCAAACGTGTTTCAGAGGGGAAAGTGTGCGAGGGAGAGGGTGAAATGACAGTAACTCCTCCCCGTCTTTGAAATGAGATGTAAAAGCTTTTTCAAAGCAAGAGAGGAAAAGACTTGTCTCCAGAAGCTTTGTAAACTGAAGAAACATCTTATAAGAGGAGCTGTGACAGAAAGAAAACAGTGCTGCATGGTGCTGGTAATCTGTGAAGGCTTGTAATGTCCAGATCATTTATGTTTTATATTCCCTCATCTCAGTGCTTCTAATGTCAGAAGAGACATAGTGAAGGACATCTGCATCAGCATCTGCCCCGTACAGAGTAAGCAAAAAGTCTGATTTTCACGTGTTCCTTTTCTACACTGTCTTTGAAATAGAGGATGAGGTTTTTCAGAACAGGGTTTGCAGCTGGAACTAGCAGCATCAGAGGAGGATTTCAAATAGAGGAGAAGATAATGAGGAGACAGGGAGAGGGAAGCTGGTTTTAAGTGTGTGCAAAGCATCTAGCAGAACAGGTTGTGCTTTCAGTGCATGCTCTGTAGTTTAGGAAATTCACAGGAGAATTTGTCCTGGTTAAGCCACAGAGTGCAGCAAATGCTGTTATCATACAGGGACATTCGTGATGGGAGCTTTTGCTTGGCCTAGACATATATTCATTCCATAATAACCGCTGGCATAGCAGATGCTGGCTGCCTCTCCCCTCACTGCTGTTTCAGCAAGCCAGGCTTAAAGGAGGGCACGCGGATACTCCCTGGGCCTGGAGCCTGGGCCTGCGGCGAGGATGGAGCCGCTGGCAGGAGGAAGCGCGTTCCTCCGAGGCTGTTCTGTGGAGCTATGGCAGGCTCCTTAAAGCTCATGCAGTTTTATCACTCTGCTGCTCAGCCAGCTGCTCCCAGAGAGACACCAGATGATGCTCCAGCAGCTAAAGGACAGTGCCTGCTCCACAGAATAAATTCCTCCTTAGCCAGTCCAGGGCTATGACGCGAATGCTGGTGTTCCCAGGAAGCGGACAAGAGCAAACCAAGAGCAGCAAAGCAGGGCACGAACAGGCACTGAGCCGCTCCCGCTGCTGCGAACACAGCAGAAGCACACGGCAAAATCAAAACCCCATCACTCCATGCTGTGAACAGGGGACAGGCTGCAGGGTGAGGCAGGACGCAGTGCAAGATGGTGAGGATGTGCGCGCGCACGGATGCGCACGGGCAGTTGTCCGTGTGCTGGGCACCAAGGCTAAGTATCAGGAGTCTATGCAAAGAGGTGAGCCTGGGGCCACCTATGGTCATAGATCATATGTAAGGGAGTGAGAAAGGAAGGAGGAAAAAAAAAAAAAAAAAAAAAAAAAGAACCGAAGAGAAAATGCAGAAGAAAAGCCTAACAGGGGTTTCACTTTGAAGGGCTCTTGGCAGTCCTTTCGCTGGTGCTCAGCCCCTCCACCACCAAAACAGCCTTCGTGCCATTAATTCCCTGACATGAAGGCGGCACGTACTCACCTCCGGGGACGGCCACGAGCCGCCGCAGTCAGTGGGCACCAGCAGCTCCCGGTCGGGAGCCACCGCGCGAGGCCAGCGGCGACGACGAGCTCCTCCTCTGCCCAGCGCTGCCACCCCGCCGGCTCTGTCCTGCCATGAGAAACATGTCCGTGGGTTTCTTAGTGGCTTTTTTTTTTCCCTGACACCCCCCCCCTTTTTTTTTTTTTTTTTTTTTTTTNTTTTTTTTTTTTTTTTTCTTTTCTCATCACCAGCTCTTAGGAAAGCAGGAGTCACGTCATGATTACGTAGGGGGCCCTGGTGGGGCAGGCTTGCTAGAGGGCCAGGTGACTCCTGCTGCCGCTGCCACTTTCTGGCTTCCTCAGAGCTTGCCGTTAGCGGCGTTACTGTGAAAGCAGCCGAGGCGGCAGCGAGCGGCCTCCCTCTGCTGAGCCTCGAGTTCAAAAACCCAATGCTGGCGTTGAGTCACTCAGAAACCGAAGTGCTGTGGGCCTTATATGGGACGCAGAAAGAGAAACGTCATGAGGCATAAGGGATGCAGCAGTAAGAAAGCCGAATGAGGGCAGTGGGTGACAGAGGCAACACATGGAGGGCAGGAAGGCACTGCCACGCTGCTGGTGGATATAGGCAGATAAATCACAAATATGTTCAGAGAGCCCAAATTCAGTGTCCCACTGTGTGGAAGCATTTCCCGGCATAGCCCCAGCTCTGCCTCCTCCCGTCTCCTCACCCACTTGCCCACCTTCTCCCTAGCGCTTTGTTGCCCACCCATGTGGCAGTCACTGCTGGCAGGGGTGCCGGAGGCTGGGGACAGGGCTCAGTCCCTGCCCCTCACCTGCCGGCCAGGGCGCTTCCCCAGCAGCCATCTTAGGCTGCAGCTTGACGGTACAGTGACGCCCCGTGGCAGCCATCTTAGGCCTTAGAGCTCATGGCGCTCCGGGAAGCACCCAGGCTGCCTGAGTGCTGCCCCAGTCTGGAAGCCACAGCGGGCAAGGGTTTGCCCCTAAATCCCCCCATCTAAATAAAACCGGCTGTTCAGGGGCTCTTTGTGTGTGTGGCACAGATGTTGTCCCAGGTGCTGCCACCTGCCTCATCTGACTGCAAGAAAGCACACTCCTTTTGCAACTGCTTTTGGTAGAAATACTCTCCCTAAAGCCTGTTTCTTGTGTGGCATTGACTGTGCTTATGAAAGGTGTGTGAAATGTCTTAATGTGCTTTGTTGTTTTGTAGCAGACTGGAATATTTATAGCTCTCTCCTTTTGCATAGAAGCAAACTCTTGACATTTATTTTCCTATTAAAATGGCATCTTGCTGGCCCATTGTAGGAGGTTGCTGTAGAGCTGTGCAGTGTGTGTGGTTTGATTACATCTGGCAACAGGCTAAAATGCCCATCTCGTGAGCCCCTGAAGCACTGCCCTCCCCACGAGCTGCTCGCTCGCCGTTATGGTGGAGGTTGACAGGTTTCTTTCAGCAACTCAAAAACTGATGCTGAGAAAATACGGAAAACCACTTGTCCAGGTGCAGTTAGCACTTCCAATATATCTGTGAGTCAGGAGGACCTCACAGAGGTTAGAGATTTGCTCTTTCCCAGAGACTCTGGCATTGACTTCTTGACTCCTTCCATGTCTTTCTTTCACATCATTATTTTGGGTATGTTTAATCCTTGCTGAGTGAAGTAGAAACATGCAGCAAAACACTGTGCCAAAGCCACGGCTAATTCATTCTAATCCATTAAACTTTCCTAGCTGGTTACAGCATCCTTCAGTGATGTTTCTGCTCCTGTTCAAGCAGCTGCTGTATCTCCATGCTCTGTAGATCCTCACAGCTCACAGATTTTCAAATGGGTTATGATAATAGGATGAATGAACCTCTCCCCTTGATGAGGAAATCCGGGTACAAAGCAGGTGAGTTTTCCATAGGATCCAGGCTCAAAAGAGAAAGTAGACCTGATTTTCTTTTTTTTTGCATGATATTTAGCTTTAGAGTGGGATTCACCCTGCAATGCATATCAAAAGGATGCTGAAAATGATGATGTAGATCTGATACTTAAGGCAAGTCAGTGGTATCACTCTATATCCTAAACACTTAAATAAGGATAAACATTATCTAGATGGCAGATTTTATAGTGTAGATCCTTTCTGTTGCTGCACTCCATGTCTGTCTTGTCAGTGCTGGAATCTTATATGTGTTTCTGCAGTCTGTTGTAATACAGTGATGAAATTGTTCATACAACGAAGCATCGCCTAGTTAGGAAGGTGTAAAACTTGGGTGCACTCTGGAACACACAACAAAGAGGTGGCTCTGCTGAGTAGTTGGTGGCATCCATAAAAGCAAAGATGCCTATCTGGTGCATTCCGAATTTACCTGTTTGTAAACTTGTCAGAGCCCTGTGCCACCTGGTGGACACCAAAGATTAAACACCCAGTTGTACTAGATTAGCCACGTGCACAGGGGGGCCAGCTGCGCACGGAGGCTCGGAGAGGCCGCACGAAGGGCTGGAGGGCCCGGGCGTCCAGGCACACACGGAGAACCGGCGAGGCTGCAAGAAAGCCCGGAGGGCCCGGGGGGCCTGCTGCACACGGAGGCCCAGGGAGGCTGCACTAAAGCCCCGAGGGTCCGGGGGGGCCCCGCGCGCACGGAGGCCCGAGGAGGCCACACGAAAGCCTGGAGAACCCGGGGAGCCAGCTGCGCACGGAGGCCCGGGGAGGCTGCACTAATGCCCGGAGGGCCCAGGGGGTCGGCTGCGAACAGAGGCCTGAGGGGCCCACACAAAAACCCAGAGGACCTGGGGGGCCATGCGCACACAGAGGCCCGGGGAGGCCGCACGACAGCCCTGAGGACCGAGGGGGCCACCTGTGCACAGAGGACTGGGGAGGCTGCATGAAAGCCCGGAGGATCCGGGTGGCCAGATGCGCATGGAGGCCCGGGGAGGCCGCACAGAAACCCGGGGGCCCAGGGGACAAGCTGTGCACAGAGGCCCGGGGAGGCCGCATGAAAGCCCGGAGGGCCCAACGGGCAGCTGCGCATGGATGGCCGGGGAGGCCGCACGAAAGCCCAGAGGGCCCAGGAGGCAACACACGCACGGAGGCCCGGGGAGGATGCACGAAAGCTCGGAGGGCCCAGGTGTCCAGCAGTGCACGGAGGCCGGGGGAGGCCACACAAAAGCCCGGAGTGCCCAGGGGCCACGCGTGCATGGAGGCCCGGGGAGGCCGCACGAAATCCTGTAGGGCCCGGGGGGCCAGCTGCGCAAGGAGGCACAGGGAGGCTGCACAAAAGCCCAAAGGGCCAAGGGGGTCACATGTGCACGGAGGCCTGGGGAGACCACACGAAAGCCCGGAGGGCCTGGGGGGCCACGCGCGCATGGAAGCCTAAGGAGGTCGCACGAAAGACCAGAGAGCCAGGGTGGCCAGGTGCACACGGTGGCCTGGAGAGGCCGCATGAAATCCCATAGGGCCTGGGGGGCACACGAGCACAGTGTCCCGGGAAGGCTGCATGAAAGCCCAGAAGGGCCCAGGGGGCCAGCTGTGCACAGAGGCCCGGGGAGTCAGCATGAAAGCCCTGAGGGCCCAGGGGGCCAGCTGCACATGGAGGCCCAGGGAGGCGGCACGAAAGCCTGGAGGGCCCAGAGGGTGAGCTGTGCACGGAGGCCTGGGGAGGCCGCACAGAAGCCCGGAGGGCTCGGGGAGCCACACGCGCACGGACGCCCAGGGAGGCTGCACAAAAGCCTGGAAGGGCCACGGGGGCCAGCTGCGCATGGAGGCCCGGGGAGGCTGCACGAAAGCCTGTAGGGCCCGGGGGGCCACGTGCATACGGAGGACAAGGGAGGCTGCACGAAAATCTGGAAGGCCCGGGGGGCCTGCTGCGCACAGAGGCCCGGGGAGGCCGCATTACAGCCCGGAGGGCCCGGGGGGCAGCTGCGCACTGAGGCCCAGAGATGCCACATGAAATCCTGGTGGGACCGGGGGGCCACACGCGCACGGAGGCCCGGGGAGACCACACGAAAGCCCGGAGTGCCCGGGGGTCCAGCTGCTCACGGAGGCCTGGGGAGGCCAAATGAACGCCCAGAGGGCCTGGCGGGGCCAGCTGCACACGGAGACACCCTCTTCCCAGCGTGCTGAGGACAACTGCTCTGCAAAGCAGCCCTCCGCCCATCGGCAAGGGGCCCTGGCACGGCCCTGCTGCCTCCCTTTGCCTCTTCTTGCTGTGAAGAGACCCCAAGGAGAGTGGTGGGAGTCCGTGAGCAGCGCCCAGCATCACCCAGGCCTCACAGGGAAGTGAGGGCCCGGCTGCCTCCCAAGAGACCTCCCTGTGAGGCGGCACCTCCCGCTGTGAGCTCCGCTGCTGACGGCAGCACCAGGGAGACAGCAGAGCCCATCAGCGAGCGGCGAGATGGCCCCGYAYGTCCTGGAGAGCAGTCACTGCCTGCAGCGCACGGAGCGTCCAGGAGCTGCTGACGAAGCCCTCCGGTCACTGCATGTGCTGCAGGCAGTGCCAAGGGCTGGGGCAGCTCTCCTGTGGCCACGGGGGAAGGTGCTCGTGCAGCGCAGGCCTGGCAGCTCCCTGTCCTGGTCCGAGGTGTACGGGAAGCGGCACTTAGGTGCTTGTTGGGGGCTTCAGGCTTTGTCCAAAATAGCACCAAAGCTGTGCAGGATGAACCAGCACAAAGCCTGACCATGGACTGCGATCCACTGGAGAGCCTCCAAACTGGTGACAGATGTGAGTTGCTCTTTCTCTGGCTGTCATATGTAGGAGACTGTGGGACAGGACGTAGCCTTCCTGCATCAGGCACCACAGCAGGCTCTGGTCTGTGGAAAGTCCTCAGCAAGGTTTCTTGCTCTGTGCTGCTTGAGAGAGAAATGAGACACCAGAGATGAGCAAAGCTGCCCTTAACACAGCTCCTGCAGTAGGGCTTTATCCGGGAGCCTGCTCCCTGGCAGGAGCCAAAGCCAAAGGTAACTTATCCTAGAATCACAGAAGCACAGAATGGTTGAAGTTATAAGGGACCTCTAGAGAACATCTAGTCCAGCCCCCTGCTCCAGCAGGGACACCCCATTTCGTTCACAGCCCAAGGAAGGACTTCTTAACTGTTCTGTGTACAGCATGCTTGCCTAGTCTTTGCAAGAGGCAGGGGTTGCCCAGCATGGGGACCACAGCAGGAGGCTGCAGAGCCCATGGTTATGGTGTGGAATCTGGGCGTCCAACTCCCTGGGCTGACCCCTGGGACACAAGGGAAGGTGCAGCCAAGCAGCGGAGGACGCAGTGCTCTGCCTTTCTGCAACCGCATGGCACTGGTGTGTGCATGGGCACGCCTCCGACCGGGACCCGGATCCCTGACTCCAAACGCCTCCGACCTCTGAAGCCTCTGATCCCTGACCCCCGACCCGAACCCAGACACCGACCCCCGACGCCTCCAACCCAGACCTGAACCCTGACCCTCGACCCCTGACCCGAACCCAGACCCTGACCCCAACCGCAATTGCCTCTGACCCAGACCCCTGACTCCGACCTGCAACCCCAAATGCCCTCAACCCCCAATGCCCCTGACTCGGACCTGGACCCCCGATCCCCAACGCCTCCGATCCGGACGCAGACTCCCAACCCCAAATGCCTCCCACCCGGACCCTGGACCCCAAATGCCTCTGACCTTGACCCAAAACCTGGACCCCCAACCTCAGACCCCAAACACCTCTGACCCAGACACCCAGTCCCCAACCCCGAACACCTCCAACCTGGATCTGAACCCCGGACCCTAAACCCCTCCGACCTGGACCCCAGACCCCCGACCCCAAATGCCTCCAACCTGGACCCAGACCCTCGACCCCTTACCCCAAACCTCTCTGACCCGGACCCCCGACCCCAGTGCCTCCAACGTGACCCTAAACTCTAACCCCAACCCTTAACACTAACCCCCAACCCTAAATCCACTGTTTCTACCCCCAACTCCCAAGTCCCTAACCCTAAATGGCTCTTTCTAACTCCAACCCCAACCCTTAACTCCCAACCCTTAATCCTAAATCCGCTGTTTCTAACCCTAACCCCCAAACCCTAAACCCTCTAACCTCCCAACCTCCCCAACCCTAAATGTGTGTTTCTAACCTTAACCCTAAAGCCAGCGCTAACCCTCTAACCCTAACCCTCACCCCAACCCCTCACCCTAAACCCTCAGTTTACACCCTAATCCTAGTGTCTTACCTAGTCTCGACACCAGGTGGCACCCTCTACTAACCTATGGACGTGGACGTGTCTAGTCTCTGTCCAGCTGTAGTCTTCTATTTACCACTAGGTGAAGCTCTAGGTCTATGTGAGGTGTGGGTGTGTGTAGGGGGTGTGGTGTCTAATTATGTATTCTGTAATTATATAGAAAAGAAGAAAAAATAATAAGTTTTGGGGGGCTTGGCAGGGCTCATTTGCAACGAGCCCCATGGCAACAAAAGGGTACTAGTTGGGAGTAAGAAAGTAAATAATAATAAAGTTAAATTATTATTTAGGATTTTTACTCCCAGCTATTATGCTTGAAAGAAGGAGAGCAAAGAGCAGGAGGAGGAGGAGAGCAAACGCGCACACACACACACACACACACAACACCCCCACACCTCCCGTCCCTCCACTTAGTTTTTGCAGGGCCACGGGGTCACAACAGGACTTCAGGATGATGCCAACTTGGCAGATGCCTCCTCTTCCATCTTTCTTCCGATGCCCCTTTTCCCTTCATCACCTGTCAAAACAGGGTAACTGGTCATCCTTCTGACAGATGCGTCCTGCCTCGGCAATAAGAAGCCCTCCCCAGAGTATGGCCACAACTCTGCTCGCTCGGGCCTCGCTGGATCTGCTCTCCTGTGTTGCGGCTGTGGTGACGCCTAGGACCCCTGTTTTGTCCTTGCGGCAAAAACAGTTCTAAAGGCAGGATCTTTTTCTTCCTCCTCCCTCGAGCACGGGAGTCTGGGGTGTCACTGCTATGAGGAGAGGAAAAACAAATAAACAAAAAAAAAGACTCCATGCAAACAGAACATGGAAACCATCAAGTGGACCGGTCACTGGTCTGCTCCGTTGCTCTATCCCTCTTCGTGCTTCTGTGGCTAATGCCCAGGAAAAAGGCTGCTCGGGACCCAAAGATGCCCACAGACACCCGATAAAAACATCAAGGAAAGCCCTACACAAAGAAACTCTTTCCCCACGTGAGACCCTAAGGGCAAGAAAAGCTCTTTAGGATCTAAACATAAAATATGGACCCCTAAAGACTAAAGTATGAAGCCAAAGAGAAACAAACAAACAAACAAAAAGCTCCTCTGAGCTCACAACTTTATCACATGCCCTTCAGTGGTCTTGCTTAGAAAATCTTTCTCTTTTCCAAACACAGCAACAAATCTTTGTGGAGAGCAGAACTCCTTCAACAGCTGCTGTTTGCCGAGACCATCCCACAACTCCTGAACTCTAGGAAAGCAAGAGCCAAATGAGCCCCTGGGCCTGGGTTTATACAGCTTAATCCCACCTGCTGCCCTTGCCATGCGAACTTCCATGCAGCCTCCGCAGGCGTCCGTGCACACATGACCCCGGGGTCCCTGCAGGCTTTCATGCAATCTCCCTGGGCCTCCATGCGCACCTGGTCCGGGGTCCCTGTGGGCTTTTGTGCGGCCTCCCTGGGCCTCTGTGTGTACCTGACCACGGGAGACCTGAAGGCTTTCATGCAGCTTCCCCAGGGTCTACGTGCACACCAGGCCCTGGAAGTCCAGGGGATTTTCATGCGGCCTCCCCGGGCCTCCATGCGAACGTGGTCCCATGGTTCTGCAGGCTTTTGTGTGTCCTCCCCGGGCCTCCTTGCACCCTCCCTCCAGGGGCCCCTCTGGACATTCTTGTGTCCTCCCCAGCCCTCCGTGCGTGTCCCCGGGGACCCCACGGGCTTTTGTGCAGCGTTCCCAGACTTCCATGCATAGGTGGCCCCGGGGACCCTGAGGGCTTTCCTGCAGTCCCCCTGGGCCTCCGCATCCACCTGGCCCCGGGGGCCCTACGGGCTTTCGTGTGGCCTCCCCAGGCCTCTGTGCACAGCTGGCCCCTGGGCCCTGAAGGCTTTCCTGTGGCCTCCTCGGGGCTCCGTGCGCTCCTGGCCCCTGGGTTGCTCCGTGCTTCCATCTCTTCCCGGTGCCTCCGTGTCCTCCTGGGTGACTTCAGGATTTCCTAAGACCTCCTCGGGCCTCATTTCTCCTTGGTCTCTGCGGGCCTTCTGGGCTTTCCTGCTGCCTCCCCCTGCCTCTGTGCGCACGTGCGCCCGAGGTCCCCCGGGGATTTTGGGTGCCCTCCCTGGCCTCCTCACACACCAGTCTTCCGAGGACCTCCAGGCTTTCCTGCAGCCTCCTCGTGCCTCCACACGCTGTTGTGTTCCATCCCTATGGCCCTGACATTCCCTGTAGTATCCATTCTCTCTGTGCCCACCATTCCCTGTAAGATCCACCCCTCTTTGCCCACCATTCCCTATAGGATCCATCCCTATGGGGCCACCATTTCCGATAGGATCCATCCCCTCTTTGGCTGCTCTTGCCTACAGGATCCATCCCTATGGGGTTGCCATTCCTTACAGGATCCATCCCCTCTGTGACCGCTATTCCCTATGGGCTACATCTCCTCTGGGGCCACACTTCCCTATAGGATCCACCCCTATGGGGCTGTCGCTCCCTATAGCGTCCATCTCCTCTGTATCCACCATTCCCTACAGGATCCACCCCTCTCTGCCCACCATTCCCTATAGGATCCATCCCTATGCGGTTGCTGTTCCCTACAGGATCCATCCCCCCACGGAGCTGTCATTCCCTATAGGATCCTCCCCTCTTTGCCCACTGTTCCCTATAGGATCCATCCCCTATGGGGCTGCCATGCCCTACAGGATCCCTATGGAGCTGCCATTCCCTATAGGATCCATTCCCTCTCGGGCTGCCATTGCCTATAGGATAGAATCCCTATGGAGCTGTTGTTCTCTATAAAATCTACCCACTATGGGGCCACTGTTCCCTACAGGATCCCTATGGAGCTGTCGTTCCCTACAGGATCCATCCACTACGGGGCCGCCATTCCCTATAGGATCCCTATGGAGCTGTCGTTCCCTATAGGATCCATCCACTACGGGGCCGCCGTTCCCTATAGGATCCCTATGGAGCTGTC
>NW_020455517.1:57137-75952 GCF_003342845.1 Nothoprocta perdicaria
GGTCCCCTCGCGGCCTCCTTTGTACGGGGCTGCCCCCCTCGGCCGCGGGCTGCGCTCGGGTGGGGAAGGGGCTGCGCTCAGGGCCGGGCTTTGAAACAGCTCCCCCGCTTCCACCCCGGCCTCAGCAGAGCTGCTGAGGCTGAATGTGAGAAACTAGAGAAATAAAGTCCCCCCCGCCGCCCCCAGCCCCGCTCCTCTCCCTGTGCCCCCAGCAGAGAGGAGTCGGTCCTGGCTGCCCCTCGGGATGCAGCAGGAGCAGCTCCCTGGTGCAGGACTGTCCCCGCTCGGGTCGGGGGCCCTGGGGCCAAACTGGGGTCCCCCTGGGGTCAGGACCTCAAGGACCTCTGAAGTTCTGGGGGTGATGGGAAAAGAACCTCCTCTCTAAGGAAACGCCTCTGTGCTGCGTGTGGTTTGGGGGCCACGTTAAGTGCGTTTCTGAATTTAGATCTGCAGTTGGCCGGACCGCTTTGGGGTCATTGTTGGGCTGCTCCGAGCACCTCGGAGGGACCCAAGGGCCTAAGCGCAGGAAGCGGTGCTTGACGCACACTGGGTTTGCCCTGGCGCCTCTGGAAATTACCTCGTGAACTAACGCATTTGTTTTCCTTCTGCACGACAAGTGGTCAGAGATCTGGAAGCGGATTCGGAGCAGCCCACGAGTCCGTGTGAGCGGCTGGGCCATCCTGCGGCCGCCCGCCCGGGTTACGCGTTGGGCCTTTTGTAGCGCGTGGGAGAAAAGGTTTGGCGTTTGCCAGCGTGTCGGAGAGAGAGCGGCTGCAAATTAGGGCAGGAGGCCTCCATGGGGATGGAGCAGGAGCCCTTCCTGGTGGCTGGGCAAGCTCAGCTGCCGTGAGCAACTTGCCCAAGATGGTTTTGGGGGTGCTTTGAATTCGGTGCGTTTCAGGTTAGAGCAGCGCTGACCAGGGTTTCGCCGCTCGATCCTCTGACCTGATGCTCTCTCGGCTCGGAGAAGCTGCTGCCCTCCCGTGTCGGCCTGCGTTGGGGTTTGACCTCATGGTTGTTGCCTCGCAAAACTGTGACTCCTTATCCATTGGTCCTGGAGTCTTCTTTGCAAAACCAGCCCTGAGGGCCTGGGGCTGGGACAGGAACTTGTGCCCATGGCTCTGCCCTCTGTCCTGTGATTGGGTTTGAACAGGACGTGCAAGAGGGAGCTGTGGAACAGAGGCTCCTCCCGTGGGCCCGGATGGGAAGCTGCTTGTGCTGGTTCAGTCCTGCTGCTCCCCAGGAGCTGTGAGGGAAGAAGGGGGAACAAACCTCCCTGTGACTCTGGAATTTTGCTGGAGAAGAAGCTCTCTTCCCGCTGGAGGAAGCGAAAAAAAAAGTATATTTATAGTTTCGGTTTTTATTAGAGTAGATGTTTATTCTTCCCACTGGCAGTCAGGTTCTCCAGTAGGCCCAGGGCTGTGCAGAAGAAGCAGGATTCAGCTCTGGGGAATGTGTAAAGTGAACTTTCCTCTGGAGCATCTGGACACGGACCCCTTGAGCTTGCTCAGGCTTGTGCGTTCGCTCTAGTTGCCCTCCATCTCTTGGCCAGTTTTCTTAAATCCCTATTCTGAGCTGTGCTTTCTGCTGGATGGAGCTCCCTCGTGCGCGTTATGTGGATGCATTTTCCATGCGATCCCTCCTAACTGGCTTCGAAAGAAAGAGGTTGAATGCAGAGCATGCACACAGCCAGGTTGTTCCAAAACACCCCCTGCCCCATCCTGGCTACAGTGTCGGCTGTTGGACGCTCCTTGGTAGCTCCTGTGCCACGTGGGTCTGCTCTTCCAAGGCTTCTCTTGGCTTGACGTGCTCTAAGCTGTGTCTTCCTCCTTGGTGACACTGTTGGGATGGGGAGAACGGGAGCAGCGAGTCCTCGGTGTAAGTGCTTGGAATGGGTGGAAGAGCAACACACTGCCTGTGTCTTGGGTCATTCTGCAGTCAGCTGGTGCGTTTAATTTTGAGGCGATACTGTGTTTTGTGATCTAGGAAGTTTCTTCAGGAAAACAGCAACGTGTAGGTAAAACCCTGCAGGGTGATTTGGAAATCTCACATGGAGTGAGATGCCCCTGATTTCTCTGATAGCCTCCGGGAAGTGTTCCTGGGTGTACTTTTTAATCCTTTTTTTTGTGTCCACTAACTAGCGAGCGTCCCGTAACCCTTCGTTATTTAACGGCATGTCGTGGTTTTTGTTGAAGGCAGCCTGACGTTTGCTTCCCTAATGGGAAAGTAGCTGCTTGGCAGGTTTTGTCAGCCTGAGAGGGACAGGCTAAGGTGAATTAGCAGGGGTTAATACTGAGCTTAGGTATTTCTAATGCTCTCCTTTGGAAGAGCTCTACACCCCTGTGACCGGGCAGACTGTGGCCCAGGAAGAAGTGGCTGGTGGCGTTTGATGGCTACCAGGTGAGCGTGGTGCAAACCAGCCCTGAGGGACCTGGATCCTTCGTCTGGGTGCCGGGAGGTCGCACGGGGAGCAGGGGTCGTGTGGGTGCCCTGGGGCCGGAGCGCGCTCTGCAAGGGCACTCGCCGGCCGGTATAAAACCGAACCGCGGGTGCGATGTTCCTGCTGCTCATGAGCTCCGTTCTCACTGTCCCTGGCGGTGACAGAAGTGCTCTCAGGTAGCAAATCTTGCCGCTTTTGAACACCAAGATAGCACCGAGGTACAAACAGCAAAGAAAGCAGCCGGTTTTTGGTAGCATGGGCTGGTGGGAGGCATGAAGCTTGTGCTTGCCCTGTCCTGCTTCTCCAGTTTGGTGCATGGGGAGAGTGGGACTTTCCAGCATCTTCCAGGTAGCGTGTGTTGGCAAGGGACACCCTTGGCTCCCCTGGAATACTCTCCCTCCCAACTATGTGGATTTCTCTTATCCTAAGGGCGTTTCAGGTTTTATTTGAAGTCTCACTTTTGTACTTTCCAGCACAAGGAGCATGAAAGAGACTAATGAGAGCACGTGTTGCAAACAGAGATACATTTTATCTATCTATGTATCTGTGTGTGTGTATATGTGTGTGTGTGTATATATAAATATATAAGAAGAGACTGCTCATGTTTTCTAGCAGCAGTTGCCTCTTCTGTCGGTGGCTTTGGGGCCAGCCTGATGCGGGACAAGAATCAGTGCTTTCTGGGAACAGACTCGTCTCTGCCTCGAGCCGTGGGGATCCACACACGGACGCTGGGCTTCTGTGGGGGACCAGAACATGCTTGGAGGGGTAACCCCCTGCTCTTCCCCTTGAGCAGCCTTGGGAAGCCCATCCATAGATGCATCCTGAGGAGGGAGTGTCTGAGTTTGGAGTGCTCTGCTCTGCCGTAGGTGTCTCAGTGCAAGGAAGGGAGGAAGGAGAAGTGAGGCCCTCGTGGGAACAGAGACAGCTGGTACATCCTCAAGTACCAACTTGGGACGAGTAAAGGGGCAACTCGGCTGCTGTTGGCACCACCCTGGGTTTAGCTGGAGGGCGGCAAGCGCTGCCCCTGCACCTGAACGGAGCTGGTTCCAGGGGCTCGGCAGCCTCCCGAAGCAGAGCGTGCAACACGCAGTGCTTTGCTCCTGCTTTCATTCAGAGCCAAAAACCAAAGTCCAGCCCAGCGCTTCTCAAGCCAGAATCGTTGACGGGCACTTGCTGTTGTTTCAGGGCCAATGTTTAACTCGCTCGTGCGCGGAGGAATGCCGCCGCGGCTCAAAATGTTTCACTTGAGGAGGAAGTTGGAGGGAAGAGCTTCCAGTGCAGCGGGGATCATGGGCAGGAAGCCACTGTGTTTATAGGGCTGTGTAGAAGGGTCCCAGTTCCCCTTGTGCTGCGGCAGGTACCGAGGTGGCTCTTTGCAAAGCATCACAGAGGATATGTCTGTGCGGCGGAGCCGGGCTCAGCGCAGGGTGCGTCAGCTCCACGGCCGCTCCTCCGCTCCTGCTGCCAATGGGGCTTTGAAGACCCAGGTTTGGAGTCGCTTTTCTGCTTGAGGGAGCATCCAAGAGGGCAGCCACGCTGGAGCGTGCGGAAGCTTCCTTGTACAGAGTAGCTTATCTCAAAGAAATGCTCTGCTGCTCCGACCCCGGTGTCTCGTGACCTCCAAAATGCTCCACGGTGGAGCCCCTTAATGGCACATTTCCCCTTCCCTGCGTCTGTCTGCGGAGGTGCTCGTGGCTTTTCCTGTTCTCCTTCACCTTCCTCCTTAGAGCAGCTGCCGCTGCTGCTTTGCATCGACATTGAGCTCATCCCGCGTCCGTGTGCGGAGCTCCGTACCCGGCGTGCCCGTCCCAGTGAGGATCAAGTCATGCTGGCCCCTGCACAGGCGAGGAAGAGCCTATCCCCAGATGGGAGGAAGGCTGATTGAGACAAACCTTGCACTCTTTTCCCTGCTCTTTCTGACTTTTGAAGTGGTTTTGAGTGAGGAGGGCACCCACTCGCTGCAGACAAGGCAGCTTAGCAAGCCTGGATCAGAGTTTGAAGTCTGGACTTCCTTGAATGCCTGTGCGAGACCTGACCTGTCTCCTCATGCTCCGTGCTCTTGGTCGGCCACTTTTTGATGTACTTGCCTCCTTTAACCGCATCTTGCTTAGCTGCAAAACCAAAAATGAACAAAAACAGCATGTTTTCTCTTGAAACGAAATCAAAAGCACCCAGTTGCTCGCGAGGCAGCCCCAGGGGAAGGTTTTGCCCAGGCTCCTGCGTGCAGAGCTCAGCCGAGCTCAGCGAGCTTGAGAACTTCCTCCTTGCAGCGTAGCAGAGTGCCTGCAGGCAGCCCTAAATCCGCCCCCGGAGCGCCGGGTCCCGCTCCGGCTTTTAATGACCCGACTTTTAACGACCCGTTGGGTGTTTGGAAAGCCAAGGCTTCTGTCGGAGCGGGTTGAAGCCATGGCTGCAGCGCGCTGGAGCCCAGAGCGGGGATCAGGTGGCTGCAGAGCAAGATGGCACGTTGGCTTTTTCTTTTTTTTCTTTTGATTTTTTTGGGGGTTGTTTTGTTTTTTGCCCCTTCTTCAGGTGCCGATACTGTGTGTGGTGATAACTGCACTGTGTTTGCCCAGGCCAAGGGGCTCGGGCAGCATGAACCGACACAGAGCCCCTCTGTTCCTGCGTTCCCAATGCGACAGGCCGACGAGGGGTCACATTCCCAAACGGGATTAGCCGCCGCCTCAGAGCACTGAACCAGGGACCAACTGCACCTGGAAACTCTGGACGACTTGGGGAAATCATCTTGGCCTCTTCTCGTGTTGGGCATTGGTGGGTTCAGGCCCACAAATTGGCTGCCGAGCGAATGAGGAAGCCGGGAGTGGCTGAGCCCTGTCTGCAGGGCCTGGGAAAGGGTGACTGCAACCAGTAATGTTGAGTAACTGACTCCCAAAAAGCCCAAGTTTTTGGTTTGATTGGAAGCGCTCGCTAGAGGAGAACGAGTCCGTGTTGGCTGTGGTCTCCCGGGCAAAGATCAGAGAAGTGAGAGACCAGAAAACAAGGGGGAAGGGTTGATTTCCTGCTAATAGCGCTCCAGATATTACTGCTGGCAAGGTGAGGATGGTTCATCTCTATGCAGTGGAGAGACGAAACAAGAAAGGAAAAGGAAGGGATTGCGTTGCTCTGTCCCGCTGTGGAGCAGGAGGAAAGGAGGATGCTTCGCAGTGCCTCGCTGCTGGACGGGCTCACGATGCTGAGCATCGCTCCACTGCTCCGCTTTGTAACAGGGACGGATCGCAAGGTGCCTCCTTGCTGCTCCTTCCTGCCCTTTGGGGCTGGGGGGGTCCTTGGTTGCCTTTGGCTGTCGCTTCGTGGCCATTTGAGAGGAGGCTGAGGGAAGAAACTGGGGGAAAACGGTATGTGCTGCAATATGGAGCTCTGGAGTGACTGTGGTGGGACACAGCAGCTCCACTCCCTGCCATTGTCTCCACTTCCCCGTGGCCTTGGGGAGCTTGGGGAAGTTGCAGTTGGCTGCATCTTGTTGACTGAAGAGTTTCCTCGTCTCTTTGCCCCGTTCTCCCCTGCCCTGCCTTGCAGGAGGCTACTCCAGATCCGCCAGCACGGCTGCTGCTTAACCTGGTTCTGTCAAAAGGATATGGGTTGAGGGGGAAAAAAAAAAACAAGGCTCTTACTATTAAAAGTGCTTATGCCAGCCTGGATGGTGCTACCAGCAAAGGGACGTGCGTGCCGCGAGGCCAGGCAGGTCTGCAGGGTGACAGCCCCCCATGGGGTGAGAGCTGGGGGTGCTGCTGTTGCCCGCGCCCCATCCTTCGGCAGCTGGCACCGAGACGCCTCGGTGCAGGCCGAGTTGGAGCCCTTGCAGATCCATTTCCTCGGTGGAAAATGCAGCTGGGATGAGGCTGGCTACTGAATAACCCCTTCCTGAAACACCTTTTGTCGCAGACTTTGTGGTCCGCGGGCAGGAGCTACTCGCTTTGCAGCCCCAGTGCTCTCTGCTCTCCCCGGAAAGAGAGCAGCCACCCCAAAGCATTTGTCCTGTAGCCACCAACTCCTCTTCTCTGCTTGGGAAGCACTGCTGAGCTTGAGATCCCTCCTAACGCTCCTTGCACTGCACTGGTTTTGGGCTGGTCCAGCCCAGCTCCCCCTCCTTCCTCTTCCACCCAGTCTTCAGGGCTAGGATGCCCAAAGCAGGCGATCATCTGGGTTCAGGACCTCCCGTTTGCGGAGAAGGAGAGGGCCCGGGCTGCCAGGAAGCCCACTTGGAGTGAGGAACGCGAGGAAGATAAAACGCCTAACGCTGGTGCTCGGGCTCTCGCCTGGGCTGCGGGGAGGGAAGGAGGGACGGGCGCAGCCCGCGGCCGTATGGTGCGGGTGCCACCTTTGCGGCGCGCCTGCCGGCTCTGCTGGGGCGCCCCACTTGGCGCTGCCCGCCTGGCAGTTTGTCCCCGTGCGGGGATGGCAGGTGCCGACTTGGAAGCAGCCGCATCCCGATTTGGCGGCCTGGATTGTGCCCAGGGAGGGGAGGGAGCGGTGCCGGCGCCCCGGCTGCCCTAGCGCCTTTGTGGAGGGCTCCTGGGGGTGCTCCTGGGGCTGCTTGGGGCCCTTCGTCCTGCTGCAAGGGGCATCCCAAATGCCGCCTCTTTCCAGCGCCCTGCACACAACAGCAGGGTGGAAATGGGGAGCCGAGACGGCTGTTTGCTCCTTCTGGGGCCACACACAGGTTGCTGATGTGGAAATGCCACAAGTGTCCTGGGAACCTGGTTCTCCTGGTCCCAGGAAGGTGGGGGACCTCCAAGCTGTTTCTTTTATGGAGTAGATCCCACTCCGTCCATCTGCTTTCAAGCTTTTTGTTTTCTTTTACGGTAAATGCCAGCGAGCAACAGGCAGCTTCGAGCCTCCTGGCATCTCCTGGGGCTGTTTGGGAGTCTCCCTGAATGTTGGGGGGACAAAAAAGTGCCAAGTGTGTCCCCAGAGCCTGCGGCAACGGGAAGGTGCCGTGCGGTGCCGCGTGCCATGACGTGGCCCTGAGGCGGCTCTTTCGCAGCAGGTGAACGCTCCGGGCTTCACCTTGCCCAGGCTTGGCTGAGTTACTCTCCAGAGCTTCCTTGGGTCTGCAGGGACTCTTGAGCTTAGGCCTGGTGGCTTTACAGCCTGACCCAGGCCTGGAGTTAATCAGAGCTTTAGAAAGGAAACCTTTCCAGGCTCTATCTCCAAGCGGGTATTTCCGGGACCATGAAATGGGTGCAAGAACTGGGCAGACCAGGAGTGCTCGGAGGAGATGCAGGTTCTGCTCTTAAGTCTGGCTCAGGGATTCGTGCGGAGGGCAGAGCAGAAGCCGCGGGGCTTTAGTGAGCAAGCCGGCTCTGAGCGGTGCTCGCTGCGGTGCAAGGGGAGTCTCCCAGGCAGCAGCTCTGCTTTGTTCTGAGGAGCTTCCTTTCGGGCGCGTAAAACCGAAACCGCTTCAACGTCATAAGAGATTTTTTTAATTTTATTTATTTATTTACTTACGCACCAGGGCAGGAGACGCTCGGGATGAGCTTTGTTGCCCTGCTCCGTGTTGCAGGAACAGCAAAGCAGGTTGCAGCAGTCAGGAGGGATGCATCAAGGCATGGCAGCTCCCTTCCTGGCCCCTGCAGTGCCAGCCCAAATCCTGCTCCTGTTCTAGCCATCCTAAGGTCGTTTCAGTGTTTTCTGGCGGGCTTTATGACTTCTGCAGTTGGAAGGTTAAGCCGCCTGGGTGCTGCTCGTGGGCCCAAAGAGATGAATAGGCTCTTAGGTTCTTGCTTCTCTAAAGTATTTGTCCAGCCTGAGCAGGCTTTGATGGTTTTTCAGTCTCTTTTTCAGATCCGGTCTTATTTTAGCCTTTGTGTATTTACTAGCTTTATTTATTTATTTATTTATTTCCCTAGCGAAGTATTTTTAGCTCCTTCCCTTGGTTCCTGTGCGGCTGCTGGAGTTTCCATCGTGGCATTTCCGGCTTTTGGTTAACAGCACATTTCATATTTTTCCATCCAGGTGTAGTTACTTCCATAGGAGATATGAGGAAAAGAGTGAAATTCTGCACAGAGTGGGGAGTGAGTTGGATGGTAACGAGCAGCGAGAGATGCACATGCTTCTTGAAGCCCCCCTTTCCCCCCCTCCTCCCCCGCCTTTTTTTGGAGAGATTTAGGAAATACCCCAAAGAGCTGTTGTCCCTGCAAGCTTGCTTATGTTTAAAAAATGTTAAGGATCCAAGTTATTGTGAACTTCAGCGCTGTCGCGATAACAGAGGGAATCCCTGATTTTGGCCAAGTTTCTCTTCGCTCTCGTGGCACAGCCCGAGCCTGGGAAGGTTCTGGCTTCGTCCTAACGGCTTCAGTGACGGTGCTGCCGGGGCCCAGCTCAGTTTGGGGAGAGAGGGGACAAGGAATGCCCAGGGTGGGGCGGGGGGGCTCCTTCCTTGTGTTTCGGGGCTTAATTCCAGCATTTTCCTGGCTTGGAAGCTTTGGGGAGGTGCCCACGGTTGGTGAGGGCTGCGCTGCTCATTGCAGGAGAGACCGGAGGCGCTTGGGTGGTTAACGCTCCTTAAGTCCTTCCTTTCCTCCTCTACGTGACCGTTTGAGTCTGGTTACTCCTCCCGCCGTGTTTCTCATCACGGCTCTAGCAGGAGCCTGCAAAGCACCGTCCTGGCCAGGCCCGGGACCCGTCCGTGAGCCCGGGTAACACTGGAGGCGCCAGCCGTGTTGGGAGTCTGCAGGTAGGGAAGCCAGGAAGCAAGGGGAGCTCTGGAGCAAGGATGCTTGGATCCTACTGGACTAAAAGCTTTGCTTCCAGTTGGTGTTGATCTTTTTTCCCCGCTTAAGACTAGAATCTGCAAGCTCTGCGGCCATGGCCCTGAGCTGCCCCGTGCCTGCGCCCCGGCTCCCCGACGGCTCCACGTCGCCCTCAAGGAGCAGGCCGGTCATCAGGAGCCTCCTGCTGCGTGGGCAGCGCCGCGGAGGACACGGGGACCGTGAGGAGGGACCGAGGTGGCTCCTTGCGAGCCCCTGCTACTTCAGGCTGTGAAGGAAACATCCACGGACTGGAAACCTCCTGGAGATGCAGCTTGCAAGAGCCCGGCCTGTGGATCTGCTCTTTGAAAAGCACCCGCCTTGGCAAAATCCTGCTCCAAACTGCCCGAGCGCAGAACGTCTTGTTTCTTCTTTCTTTGTTTTTTAAAAACACTCCCTCCAATTGTCCTGTTTCCTCCAAAATCCACCTGGCTCTCATGGACACCACGACTGGAGGCAGCAGGAGGTCGGCCGCGTGTTGTGGCGCACGGTGCCACCCCTGGGAGGAGAGTCCCCACGGGGGCCTCGCTTGGATTTGCTCCTCAAGTCCCTTGGCTCTCGGCAGCGCTGGCTGTGGCTCCATGTCCTCCTGCAGTTCCGGTCGGTGTGGTTGTCCCGAGGCGGTTGGGCGTCCGTTGCTGCCCGGGGGACAGGGGCAGTTTGGACGGGAGTTCCCCTGACCCGGGCGAGCCGCCTGCTCCTTGTTGGCCTCCCGGAATATTGGTGACAGCGGGCGACTTCATTCCGCTTGTGGTGACGCTCAGAGCAGCTGGAAGAGCCTGTTTCTGCGGACGGCGAGTTTGGAGTTCCAGCCTTGGCCTCGCCGCATGCCGGGCACCTCTTTTTTTGGGCCTCTCCAGGTGCTTTTCTTGCTCTGCGTCACATCACCAGCCCTGCGGGCTGTCGGCTCATCCAGGACACCCACATTCGCTTCCGAGAAGCTTTCGTGCTGCAGGAACACGCGCCTCGTTCCTCCTCTTGCCCACCTTTGTCTTCCTCCGTTTGCAGCCTCTTTGGCTGGGGACCTCGGTGCGTGCGCCGTGGGGCCGCTGAGCTCGCGAACCAGATGCAGAGAGAGCCCGGTAGGGAGAGCAAAGAGAAGGAGCCAAAGAGCGCGCCACAAAACCGGCGATGCCCCACGTGGGGGTCTGAGGCGGTGCCGGGGGGTCAGCTGGTCACCGTTAGGACCCTCGTGTGGTTCTGTGTGGGGTGGGAGCCGCGCGCCTTGGCCTGCTGCTTGTCTTGCCTTTGGCTGCCGGGGTTGGGGCTCCCATCGAGGGCACCGCGCGCGCTGGAGCTGCCTCTGCCAAACCCCGGCGCACTTGGTGGTCGGTTTCTTATCCTTGTTTAGCTCCCAGAAGAGAGGGAGGCTGTGGCCTTAGTCTCACTTTGCGTCGGCTTTAGCCTCCCGGGTGCTGGGGCCTTGCTCCCGCTCTGGCCCTTCGGAGCCTGCCTCTTCCCGCCGGCGGGACCACTGAGTCCCGTTTGCCTTGGCCGGCAGGAAGCCTCGTTCATTAAGATTAAAAATCGATGTGTTCTCTTGCTGCTAGGGCTCTGTCTTGCTCCGTAGGCTGGAATTCCCTGGACCAAAAGGCCATGAAAGGGGAAAAGATGCCCACGGGGCCGGAGCTCCCTCCGCCCCAGCCCTCGGCTGCTGCCCCGGCTCAACCAGCCTGTGCCTGAAACCCCCCTGGATACAGAGGGACACTCAGGTGTGGGATGCTCTGCCTCGGGGCCATGGCTGCTCCCGGTGGGATGTGGTGCCAGATGAGGCCAAAGGGGATGCAGTCCCAGCAAGCGGCAGCTGCTCCCTCCTTGTCCAGCTCCAGCGCTCCCCGTTTTTCCCCGCTGGCACCAGGAGCCCTTTTCTGGTGTCAGGAGTTGTCCCCAGGGCTTTCAGGGGGCTCGGCCGGGCACCAGGCTGGACCCCTGGGAAGGAGGGGCGACGTCGCGGGCATCCGGGGCTGGTGGCAGCCGCCTCCAGCACCTCCTCCCTCCCCATGCCCGTTTTCCTCCTCTGCTCCTCCCGGAGCCGCTTCCGTCGCTGTTCCCACCGGATGCAGAGCTGGGGGGGGGGGAGCTGCCCGGCCCCCCCATTCACTCGTCGCAACCCCAACGGCAATGATGCCGCAGCCAGGAGTGGGATTTGCCGCTCGGAGTGGGATTTGGCGCTCGGAGCGCGCGGCCCCACCGGCACCGAACTGCTCTGCGCGCCTGGCGCGGCGCCCGCCCGCAACGGAGGTTCTGCCTCAGCCTCCGCAGCCTCAGGAAGCCCAACGCTCCTCCCCGGCGCTCCCGGGGGCGGCGGGGGGAGGCACATCCTCTTTCTGCTTCCTGGGAATTTGCGCAGCCGCTAGGGGTTTTCCCTGGGGGATGGCGGTCCCCGACGTGCCCTCGCGCTGGGGTTTGGCCAGGGGGGTTCTGGGCCCCCCAGCCGACGCTTGGGGACCTTCCCTGCTCCCGCGGTGCTGTTGGGCTCCCCAAGCACTCGTCCCTCGTGCTTCCCCAGAGATGCCCATAGAGGCACATCCAGCATCCGAAGGGTTTGGGAAGAGCAGCCCCTTGGGGGTGCTAGGTGGAGATGTCGCATCCCGCCCGCGCGCGACTCCCGCTCCCTCCCTCTCCTGCCGGCCACAGGTGAGTCAGGCCCTGACGTCAGGAGAGGCCGAGGGCTGCAGCCTCCCCCTGACCACCGGCCGGGAGCGGAGCCAGCAGCGCTTGGGGCTCCGCCACGGAGGCTGCTCCGCCCGGCCTCCCTCCCGGCCCCCAGCCTCGTTCGCGGTGGGAGCTGCAGAGCAGGGAGGATTTTCAGAGCCCAGCTTGGGGGTGCCCGCTCGACACCTCCATAGCCCTAATTTTCTCTCCTTTCCGCAGCTCGAAGCCGGAGGAGCCGCGCTGGGAAGACCCTCTCTGCAGGATGTCCTCTCCACCGAGGAGCTGCCTGTAGCAAGCGACGATGACGATCCCAGTGGCGCCGTGGAGAGCACTAACATTTCAGTAGCCCGGCGCCCGCGGCTGGTCCTTTCTCCCTCCTTCTCCGCGCCCGGCCTCGCCCCCGCGCCCCGGCATGGTGTATTGACAACGAGGAGTCCTGCTGCTTTTCTCCTCCCCCTTTGACTTCCGGCAGCTCCTGGATTTGTATGGCAGCGGCGTAACCGTGGAGAGGCCGGGGTATCACAAACTTATGGATTTTGATAAGAGAGGAGGGAAAGGGGAGCTGGAGGAAGGGAAAAGGATGTCCAAGGCAGGTGGAGGAAGGAGTAGTCATGGAGGCCGGAGCGCTGGAACCAACTCTGGAGTCTTAATGGTGGGTCCCAACTTCCGCGTCGGCAAGAAGATTGGATGCGGCAATTTCGGGGAGCTCCGTCTAGGTGAGAAGGGCCTCCTGTCCTCGCTCGGGGTCCCACTCCGTGGGGTGACTCCGTGGGGTGACCAGCGACGCGGGGGTCCAAGCAGGACGCGCGCCCGGCCCCCCAGCCCCTTCGCACCGCGCTCAGGTGTAAAACTGGCCTGGAGCCAAAGAGCTGCTTGGAGGGGGGCGGTTCCCAGCTCTTCTCCATGGCTATTCCGCAGGGAGCAGGGGTGTCTCCTGGCTGGGGGTGGCCTCAGCGTTCCAGCATATCACAGGATGCTGGGAGCGCCATCCTGGTCTCCCTGCTCCAGGGAACTGCGGGAAATGCTCTTGGCTCCGCTACGGAGAGCAGTTAGGGAACACGAGGCAGTGCTTTGTTCCAGAGAAATTTTCCCGTGCCTGGAACTGGTTCTTTCGGAGAGGAGTCTGAAAGCTTTCGAGAGGGCCGAATCCAGCTCAAAAACTCATGTGGCTATTTCCTGATTTGCACTAAATCAAGCAGGAAATAGTTGAAGATGAGCGCAAGGGAGGGTTGGTTGCTCCTCTCCCAAGGACTCCAAGCGCCCCGGGAGATTTGCAGCTCTCGGATGGGAACCGGTGCCAGGGAGAGGCCTGGCAGTGCTCGGGGCCGCTGGGCTGCATCCCTCCAGGAATGTGAGCAGGATGTGTCGGCGGAGCCGCCGCCTCCCGAGGACTTCGGGCAAGGGCAGCCTGTGGGAGTTGCTCCCTGCAGTGGGCCGGGAGCTGGTGATTTAAGCCGGGCCTTGGCAAGCAGAGCCCGAGGTTCCACATGGGCTCCTTGGCGTGCGGAGGCAGCAGGAGGGTGTGTGGTGGCAGGAGCGATTCCAAGCGGGACCCGTCCTGTTCCCAAACCCTCCTGCCACCATCCTTGCCCTCTGTGCAGAGCTCAGGAAAACGCCCGTTCCAAAGCGAACCGAGTGCTTCCTGTGCTTGGACCCAGCCTGGAGCATCCACCTTTCCCGGCGCTGTGGAGGGAAGAGCTCTGATCCTTCCTGCGGGCCTGGGCTTGTAGGAGGAGAGCGGGGGGCTCGTTGTCCCTGGCACGGCCGCGGTTTCCTGGAAAACCAGCAGCGCCAGCCGTGCAGCTGGAGCTGAAGCCCCTTCGCAGGCGGCTCCTTCAGCTCTTGGTGGCGATGCCTGGAGAAAGGCAAAACGCTCCTCAGAACCGCTCCTGCCGAGGGGTGGTGGGTTTAGCGAGCGCCGCTTTCCTGGGTTCCCTACACCGAGCTGCTGCTCGGAGCGCTGCCCACCGGCGAGGGCGCTGCCAGGACGGAGCGCCGGGCGTTGGGAGCGGATCCATCCGGGCCATCCCACAGCTCCAGGCCACGTGTGTCCATGCCAGGTCGGGAACGCTGGGCCTGCTCTCACCTCCCGCTCTCCCCATGTTCCCCCTGCCCTTTCCTCCCCACTCAGCTGCTTCTGAATCAGTAGAGATTTTGCTTCTCCCCATCCATGAGGAGCAGGAGCCGGAGCAACTTGTGGCAGGTCGCCTGGGATGGGAGAGGCTCGACAAGGCGGCCTCGGCCTCCTCTTGGCTGCAGAGCCCGTTCCCTGGCCGGAGCCGCTTGGCCCCGCTCTCCCGTTCATCCCGCTTCCCGTAATCCTGCCGCCCACTCTGGCTCTCAGCAGCTGCCTCTGGTGTTGCCTGTGGAGGATTTATTGCTGCTTCAGGTGGAGAGCGGCAGCCGGAGCGGATGGAATCTTGTTCCCCTCCGCAAATTGCTTGGAGAAAATCCGAGGAGACGGATGCAGCCTGCGTGGATCTGTGCACGCTCCGAGTCTCCAGCTCTTGGAGCTGCCCCGGGGCCTGCTGCTGCTGGCTCCCCTGTGCCCGGCTCCCTGGCACCTCTGGCAACAGCAGCGCTGAGAGGAATTCCCTGCTCTTTGCCCAGCTCCAGGCCGCTCTTACCGAGACCACAGGGATTAATCACCCAGGCTGGGGAGATTCTCCCTCCCCTGCCTCCAGTCCTTCTCCCGAGGCAGTTCCGGGGGGCAATTAGGAGCTCCGGGCGCACATGGATCCCTGCCTGGCCCGGTGCAGAGTTGGGCTCCATCTCCCCAGCCCCAGGCCGTGGGCAGAGCCTGCAGCTCTGCAGAGTTCGGGCCGGGCCACAGGAATCGTCTCGGGATAGAAGAATTCCTTGAGGACACGAGCAGCTCTGGATGCTTTGGCTTCCCCAGCATCCCTGGGAGAGGGGCAGCGTTGGGATGGGCAGGATGGGGTGGGAGACCCCCAGGAGCAGCAGCTGCTGCCAGGGCCGGTCCCAGCAGACCCAGAGCGAGACCCAGCTGGGCTCCGCTCATCCCAGCGTTAGCAGCGAGGGATCCGGGACCGCCTGGGCTCATTGCCGGCTGTGATTCCTGGCCTGGGATCAGGGGGGATCCCAGCAGGAGCGGGGGGTTCCCACGGGCCCTCGCTACCCTCAGCCCTTCCTGACTCTCTCCCTGCAGGGAAGAACCTCTACACGAACGAGTACGTGGCCATCAAATTGGTGAGTGCTGCGCCCGGCCGCGGCCAGCGGAAAGGGGGCGGCTGGGCAAGGGGACAGTGGCAGGGAGGGCGATGGTGACGGGGAGGGGGGCAATGACAGGGGACAGTGACTGACAGGGGACAATGACAGGGGACAGTAATGGGTATGGGGGCAATGACAGAGGAACAATGACAGGTATGGGGGCAGTGATGAGTAGGGGGACAAGGACCGAGTAGGGAGATGCTGGCAGGTCGGGACCTCTTTAGGAGACGGCATCTTGCTTGAGCTGCCACATCCTGCTCCCTGCAACAGACTTGACTGTTCCCGTTCTCTCTTCCAAGGAACCCATCAAATCCCGGGCCCCGCAGCTGCACCTGGAGTACCGTTTCTACAAGCAGCTCGGCAACGCAGGTGAGGGTGCGCGGGCCCCGCGGCTTGCCCCCAAGCGGGACCCTGCGGCTCCTCCCGACCGAGAGCAGCCGCGCTAGTGCAGAGCCCCACCTTTAGTCTTGGATCCTGGTTATTCAGTAGCTCCCCCCACAGCAGAGCCAGGGAAGCGAATGGAGCCACCCCCCTTCTCTGCCGGGGCGTGGAGGAGCCGCTCACAGCCCCGACCCCGTCTCTTGCAGAAGGAATTCCTCAGGTTTACTACTTCGGCCCGTGTGGGAAGTACAACGCCATGGTGCTGGAGCTGCTCGGACCCAGCCTGGAAGACCTCTTCGATCTGTGCGACCGGACCTTCACCCTCAAAACCGTCCTGATGATCGCCATCCAGCTGGTGAGCCGGGCGAGGAGGGACGAGCAGGGATGGTCAGCAGGGGGTCGCCGCCCTAGGCGGAGGCCGAGGGGAGCTGGGGTGTCCGTCGCCGTGCTCACGTCCCCCCTCCCCGCTCCAGATCACACGGATGGAGTACGTCCACACCAAAAGCCTCATCTACAGAGACGTCAAGCCGGAGAACTTCCTGGTGGGGCGGCCGGGGAGCAAGCGGCAGCACACGATCCACATCATCGATTTTGGCCTAGCCAAAGAGTATATCGACCCCGAGACCAAAAAACACATCCCCTACCGAGAGCACAAGAGCCTGACAGGGACAGCGCGCTACATGAGCATCAACACCCACCTCGGCAAAGGTGAGGGGCTGCGGGCTGGGGACACGGCGGGGCGCGGGCTGAGACGCCGCACGCGGGAAGGGGGCCATGCTGGGCACGTGCCCATCGCTTGTTCCCATCGCTTGTTCCTCTCCACGCAGAGCAAAGCCGCAGGGATGACCTGGAAGCCTTGGGACACATGTTCATGTACTTCCTCCGTGGGAGCCTCCCTTGGCAAGGCCTCAAGGTGACCGGGAAGGGCTGCTCCCTGGCGTGGGCGTGAGGGCGGCCCTAGGAGTCACTGCAGGATCTTCCTTGGGAAGACCAGTCCCTCCCTGGCCGCGTGACGGGTGAAACCCTCCAATCCCCCTGAGCCCTGGGCACCAGTGGGACCTCCTTCCCGATGGCTCCGGGCCTGGCGTGAAGGCTGGGACGGATTTTGCTTCTCGGCTCCCAGATGAGTGAGGCCTTTCCTTCCCCAAACCACCCGCCCCTGTGGAGAGGGACAAGTGGGGAGGAGATTCCCTGGGATGGAGCTCTTGCACTTACGGGAAAGCGGGAGCAGCACCCGCTCTGTTGTCCGGTGGCACCCACCTCCTTCCCAGCCCTAACACTGCCCCCTGCTTTCCTCCTGCCAGGCTGACACATTAAAGGAGAGGTACCAGAAGATAGGAGACACCAAGAGGGCCACGCCGGTGGAGGTGCTCTGTGAGAACTTCCCAGGTGAGGACGCGCCGTGGGGCTGGTTTCCGTGCCCAGCCTGCACCCCAGGCGCCCGCGGCCCTCGGCGCCTGCCCCCGTGCCCGCACCCAGCGCCGCTGTCCCCGCAGAGGAGATGGCCACGTACCTGCGCTACGTGCGGCGCCTCGATTTCTTCGAGAAGCCCGACTACGACTACCTGCGGAAGCTCTTCACGGACTTGTTCGAGAGGAACGGTTACGTATTTGACTACGAATACGACTGGGCAGGGAAGCCGCTGGTGAGTGGAGCGGGAGCTGCTGCTGGGCGGCGGGAGGGTGGCGGCCATGGGGGAAGGCGCAGGTCGGTGCCCATCCTGCTGGCCGCTTCCATGCTGGAGAGGGGAGCTCAGGGACCTGGGCTCTGGTGCCCCTGCGTTAAAGCTGGGAACTCTGCAGCTTCTGGAGAGCAGGGAAATGCGACCGCGGAGCGGCCGCGAGGCTCCCGCCCCTGGCACCTCCCAGGGCCCTTTGCAGCTGCCCGCAGCGCGGAGCAGGGCCTGGGCCTCGGTTCTGGGCGGTTTTGGGGAGCAGTTTGCCTGGGACTGACGTTGTCCCCGTGTCCCCAGCCCACCCCCATCGGCACGATGCACAGCGAGGTGCAGGCGCAGCCGCCGAGCAGGGACAAAGCACAGCCACATGCCAAACACCAGGTGAGCACCGGTGCCGGGGGCTGCAGCCGCCACCACGGACGTGCGGCACCGTGGGGTCCCTCGGCCCCAGGTCCGGGGCACACGCAGGAGACCAAGGCCCCGTGTTCGGGCCAGGGAGCCCAGTGGGAGCAGAGGGAAGGGGCTGGCAGGGTGGGAATCCATCCATCATTCCTGGATGGAGGGGACGGGGACAGGGTGCAAGGGCCTCAGGGAGGGTTTGGGAGGCAGACGGAATCAGCCTGGGCCTGGGGCTCCGGGCAGCCCGGAGCGGCGCCCGCGCGCAGCCCCCCCGACGCCGCCCGCCGCCCTGCAGGTGATGAGCTCCACCAACGGCGAGCTCAACACGGACGACCCGACCGCCGGCCATTCCAACGCGCCCATCACAGCCCCCACTGAGGTGGAGGTGACAGACGATACAAAGTGAGGAGCCGGGGGGCGGGGGGGGCCCATCCCCTTAACCCTCCTCATGTCCCCCTGGGGAACCCACGGCACCCATGTCCCCACACAGGGACCCTCGAGGTCTCCCGCAACCCAGGGCAGGGGCAGACCCTGGATTCATGGCCTTTTGCTGTGGAGGGGACACTCTGGGGACAGTGGAGACCCCCTGACCCTCTGTGTGTGTGTGTGTGTGGTGGGGGGGCTCGAGGAGGCCACTGGGCTCTGCCAAGGGTGTCACCTCCCTTGTACCCCCCCCCCAGGTGCTGCTGTTTCTTCAAGCGGAGGAAGAGGAAAACCACGAAGCGGCGGAAGTGACGCTGCCACTGGGGGCTCCTCGGACGCTGCTGCGCAGACACGGCCGGGGGGGGACACGAGGGGACGGCGGGGGCTCTCCCCCCACCCCCAGCGCCCCCTGCCTGGCCAGGAAAAGGAAAACAAAAACAAAAAAAAAAAAAAAAAAAAGAAAAAAGAAAAAAGGAAAAAAAAAAGGAAAAAAAAAAAAAGAAACTGAACCAAACCCGCAGCGTCACTTGCTTTTGAGTCTATAACGAGTCCGAAAACAGGGATCAACTCTACAGACTCTCGGACGTCACCGGAGGAGCCGAGGACAGGAGGCCGGAGCGGTGCCTAAGGAGGATATATATTTTTTTTTCTCCTGTTGCTTCTTTGTCTCTTAAGTTAATTTAAAGTGAGTCTCGGTGCAGCCTGCTCCGTTGTCCGTCCTTGACTGTCACCGCAGCTTTGCCCAAGGCCGTCGGGCTCCTTAGGGCCTAGCGCCCCCCCCCCGCTTTCCCAGCTGCTCTCTGGGTCGGGGGGATGGGGTTTTGCAGGGGAGGGGACGGGG
>NW_020455517.1:76027-90037 GCF_003342845.1 Nothoprocta perdicaria
GGGGGCCTCGTTTACACCTCACTTGCCACCGCACTTTGTTTTCTGCTTGCGACAGTAGGGCCGAGAGCAAAGGGCTGCGTGTGGGGCAGGAGGCGGGAGAGAGGGGGCAAGGACCAACCTGCCCCTCAGCGCCTGTCTGGCCACCCCCGTCCCCCCCAGGCGCCCTGTCCCCCATCTGGCCCTGTCCCCCCCACACACCTAAAGTGACAGCCCGGGGTGGGGGGGGGGGACCTGCCACCCTGTGCCCCCGACCCCGGAGCCGCCCGGTGCCCGGGAGCCCCTTGGGGCAGCAGGGTCGGGAGGGGAACTGGGTTTTTAGGAACCGACCTGGATTTTTAGCACTGTTCCCCCCTGCCCTGCTGAGCGCTTGGCTCCCCTTGGGGAGGGCTGGGGAGGCGAGATGGGGCAGCAGCGCTTGCAGTTACTAAAACACTGTTGTTTTGCCCCAACAGAGGGGCCTGACTCGATGCAGAGCTGGGGCGGGAGGGGAGCAGGGGCCTCCAGAGCGCCGGGGCCGTCTCCTCGTCCATCCCCGCACCAGCGCCGGGGCCGCCTGGTCCCCGCGTAGGGAGCAGCCCGGGGGGCTGCGGGCGCTGCCGGCTCCCCACCACGGCAGCGAAAGGCATCAAAATCATTGTTTAAATGGCCTTACCTCTCCCCCGGCCGCGGAGCCTCCTCCGAGCGGCGCAAGGGCGGAGGCCGGGGAGAGGCCGGTGGGGAGCGAAGGGGCCGCGGCCGCCGGCGCTGCCCCCCGGGCCGTTCCCTCGCAAGCTGAGTTACTGCTTTAAGACGACATAAAGCGACCGTGCACAGAAACGGCATTGAGATTTCTCTGACGCTTCCTTGAAGCCATAGAATTTAGGGGCTTTTTTTTAAAAAAAAAATAAAAATTAAAAAAAAAAAACTTTAAAACCCTCCACTTTCTTCTGTGCTCCATTGAGCGGCCCCTGAGGCTCCTCTGTCCCTGGGGCAGCAGCACCCTGGTCCTCACCCTGCTTCCCTGGGTGCTCAGTGGGTGGCAGGGCATGGCGGGCACCCTCGGTGCCTGCTTTGCCCCAGCGGGAAGGGGAGGACAAGGGGGCTCCCTCCGGGCTTCGATCCGGCCCCGCGCGGCCCGGAGTGTCCAGGGCTCCCTCCAGTCGCGGCCGGCCGGGCTGGGGCTCCTGTGCCCCCAGCAGCCGCCCCAGGGGCCAGAGCCCTGAGAGCCAGAGGGGCTTTCAGGGGTTTTCAGCATCAAAGGCCCGTGGGGAATTTTAATCTTCAAATTAAGGTTTTAATCCACCGGCTGCCCCAGAGTCCACGGGTCTCCGCTCTCCTTGCCGGCCTCACACCCCACAGCGATGCCGCACAGACACCCCACACGGCTGCCTTTATTGATCTCCTATTTACAGCTCGCCAAGCCGGCCGAAGCGGAGCGCGAACACAGAGCGAGAGGCGCAGATACATTCACGGGGCGGGTGCCGGCTGAGCCGGGCCCAGCTCCGCACGAGGGGGACGCGACACTAGAGCCCCCGGCTGCTGGGGACCCCTTTTTATTTATTTATTTATTTATTTTTTAACGTACTGGCCATATTAAAAACACCCTACCTCGAAGCAGGCTTACAATATCCACATCCTAGCACAGCTTCCTAGGGAACGTAACACACCACCCACATGTCTAACAGCTACTGGGTACGGGGGCAAGGTGGTCCCGGTGGCAGCCCCGCCGCGCGGAGCACCAGGAGCTTCCCGGCTCGCCCCAGGACCGAGGAAGAGGAGGAGGCTCCACTGCGCCAGCGGGCGGGCACGGAGGCACCTGCACCAACAGAAAACACCCGGGTTTCGCCTTCCAGAACTGACACGAGGCGGCAACGGCTGCCCGGCCAGTGGAGGGGACTCCTTGGTGCGCCCGGAGGCTGTGGAGGGGAGGCTCAGCTCGAGGCAGCACCAGCGAGGCCCACGCAGCCTCCGGGTGCCTCCAAGCCCCCACGCCAGGAGGAGTTCATTAGAGCTTCCCCTGCCCAGGAGCGGGCAGGAAGCAGCCTTGGCAGGAAGGAGCTCTGTGGTGCCATCGGTGGGCAGGGAGACGAGGAGCCGCCGGGCACGGCCTCCCCAGCAGGACGGGGCAGCCGCTCGGCTAAAATCCTACCTGCCCCAGGGAAAAGGCAGCCAGTGCCGAGCAGGCAGGGAGGCCAAGCCGCGTGACACTCGTAAATAAGCGATCTTCCTCCCGAGCCTCCCCACGCACAGTCTGCAGCCACAGGGAAACAGAAATAAGAGTCTCTTGACGTTTTCCTCAACTGTTCCATAAATCCTCGTCCATCTGCTGCGTTCCCGGGTCACAGGCAGCCGCACAAAGAGCCTCGTCCCACGCTGGGCGGCAGCGCTCCGCAGGGCCGAGCGATGGGGCAGCAACGCACGGGAACAAAACGAAGACAAAAAAAAAGGGGGGGGGGGCGGGGAAATGCATTGAAACGTGCATGAAAACAGCAGCAAGACGCAGGGACACGGGGGGCGAGCGTCGCTCCCGTCAACGTGCGGGGACGAGGGGCTGGCGTGCGCGGCGGGCGCCCCGCTCGCCGTCCCCGGAGGATTGTCACAAATGAGCGAGAGGAGCCCCAAAACGAGGGCGTCTCTTCGGAGGCCCCCGGGCGCCGCTGCCCCCCTTGGGAACGGCAGAGCCTCCTTGGAAAAGGCCGCTCTTCCTCATCGCTTTGGTGGCCGCGGGGAGGCCCCAGGCCAAGCCCGGAGCGGGTGGGCAAGAGTGCCCCCGACTGGGTCTTTTTGCAGGGTTATCTCCTCACAGCAAATACAACCACAACCAGAGCCAGTTGTTTCCATGCTTCTGACTGGTGGAAAAAGCATCTACATTCATTACAGTCAAAAAGAAAATTAAAAAAAAGAAAAAAACCTGCATGTTGTTAGATAGGGTTAATCATGAGTAGCCACGGACACTCTACGAATGACACTGGAAAACCAGTCCGTCTGGTAGCAGCAGAATCACTAGCACAAGGCAAAACAGGAGCTTTGAAATGATTTTACTGAGACCTTTGGCTAGTGTGGCTCCAATCGCCGTGGTCAAACGCAGCCAGAAATTCCGTTTGGAAGGTCGAGGGGGAAGAGAACGGAAAAGTCCAGAGCCAACCGGGCGGCTGCACTATGTGTAGAAGATGATCTCTGGGATTTGTCCATCTTCCACGGAGGTGCCGTTGTTGTTGCCAGCCGCGTAGCAGAACGTGAAGCAGGTTTTGGCTCCTGTTGTGGGCGATTCGTGGATCACTTTGCGCAGTCCTTTGGTTCCGTAGTGGGAATCTGGACCCTGGGTTGATTACAGGAAATGGCAAGAACGGATCAAGACGGGGATGGATGCCCAGGGACGCTCCAGAACATCTGCCCTCACACCCTGACCCAAACCAAAGGGTTTTGGCAAGCTCAGCACCTCCCTTTTCTGTCCCATTCTTGCCCTGAGGCATTTGGAACAAAGTTCTTGTCTCTAATGAACTTCACTGCTATATTTAACCAGATTTTAGGAGCTATCGACTTTAAGGCAATGCCAGGAGGGCTACCCAGCCAGCTCAGCTGTATGAACAGAAAAGGCAACAATTCACCCCGATGTAGCCTTTTAATGACCATATAGTTGTAGTCAAGTTAAAAATATAACTGCGAGTGCCGATGGGGACACGATGGGTCCCTGCGAACCCCTCTGCCACCCGCGCTACCCCAGCACCTTTAGTGTAGCGCACGCCGTGTAGTTGACGTTGGGCAAAACCTCAACGGGCTCTTTGAACATGACCCGGAAAGTGTTGGAGGATCCATCGCAGCTGAAGCCCGTGTCGTTCTGGCCCAGGACCGTGTTGCTGTCCGTGTGGATGATCTGCAAGGAAGGCAGTGCGTTTGCATGGCCGGAGCCGCTCCCCTGCACCGTCCTCCGGCTTGGGTGCTATGAGCACCCCCAAGCACCACCCGGATCACGCGGGACACCCCATCCAGCACAGGCACCGACTACAGGAGACTGCACAGGGGCTCAGCACACACAACAACCGCCTTCTTCCCTCCCCTTCCCTCCAGGCATCCCCTTGCTGATCGCAACGACGACTCCAGTAATCCCTCTTATCCCCAGCGCCCCATCTGGGACATCTGCCTCAGCAAACGCAGCTCAGCCCAAGTTAAGATGATTTTGAACATTGGCCAGAATGCGTAAAACGGTCCCTTCGGCAGAAAATACATTTAAGGCAGCAAAGACAAAATACCTGTATGTTTACTTGGTAATCCGTCGGCCCGTGTATGGATCCATATAATCCAAACCCAACTACGAAGATCCTTTTGTTTACTGAGAACCTGCAGGAGGAGATCGGAGAAGTCAGCCCAGCTTGCCACATGGGTGCAGTCTCAATGCGAGACGCGCAAACACCTCCATGTACTCCAATTTTGCACCTATTTATCTGCGGGCAGCTGAGGAGCGATCTCGGGGAGCAGCGCAAAACCCTCAGCGCTGACATGAAGCACCAGCTCCTCGCAAGATGACGCCTGACGCGGCCAGCGGTTGGACTTAAAAGCAATAAATGATCCCCAAGGGGTCCCCAAGAGCTAGATCTTGGAGCAGGGAAGGTGTGGAGCTCGCGGTTCTCCCGGTGACGTCCCGCTGAGGAAGGGGATGAAGGGCCCAGGTCCGCCTATGTTCAAGAGGACCCTGATGTGAAGACTGGGGATTTCTGCAGGCCTTTCCCAACAAAAGTCCTCTTTGCACCCAAGGCTGAGGAGGTTCTGTGGGTGCTTCTCCCTTGCTCCGACCAGCACCACCCAAGCCCTTCCCAGAGGCGGGAGGAGGTTCCCAGGGCCTCATCACCCCCTATGAGGGAGGCTGTGGTTGCCTTCTCCAGGATAACTACGAGCAGGAGGAGAGGACATGGCCTCAAGTGGCCCCAGGGGAGGTCCGGGGGGGGACACTGAGGAAAATCTCCCCGCGGAAAGGGCGGTTGACGCTGCCTATGGAAGCGGTGGAGTCAGCGACCCCGGCAGCGTTCAAGGGCCGCGCAGCAGAGGCGCTCGGGGACGTGGAGTCTCCTGCAACCGGAGCGGTTCCGACGCCGCGGCAGCCAGCGGAGGCCGGGCCCGCGCGCCCACCTTATCCTGTCGCTGGTGCCGCTGTAGCCCCAGCGGCTCTCCACTTGCTGGAAGCGGCTGATGCTGCACTCCTTGCCCCGCAGGCAGCAGCGCGGCCGGTCGATGAACTCCACGCGCGGCTTGGGGTTGACGGTGAAGTGCAGGAAGAGGCTCACGACCTCGCGGTCCGTGAGGATGCCCGACTGCGCTGGCCCTGCGGCGGGACAGGCAGAGGCGGCGGCGCCGTCAGCGGCGCCCGGGGCCCGACCCGCGAGCTCGGGGCGCCCGGGCTCGGCCGCTCCTCCCCCTGCGCCCTCGGGGACAGTCGGGGACAGGGACCTCGGCACGTGGCGGGTCCCACAGCACCCAGCTCGGGCAAAGCCCAGCGGGCAGCAACGGCTCCTGGAATATCTCCCAGCAGAGGGAAAGGTGGCTGAGCCCGGGCCCCCCTGACTCCCTTCCTGGGTGTTTAATCCTGCCTTGGAGGGGGTTCTTTTTAAGCAGCAAAAATAATAAAAACACTAATAAAAGCGCTAGTGATTCCAGCAACAGTTGAACCATGATCCCTGTCTCTGTTCCAGTAACCGGGTGTTTCCTGGCTGCTGTGCTGCTAAACTTGGGTTTAAGCAACTCCCCGGACACCCTCCCAAGAGGGACTGGGTGAAAGGAGCCGGCCTCTCGATTCCTGCAGCAAGTTAAAGCATCTCGGCAGCTCCCTTTGCAGGAGGCTTTTAATGCCAAGAGCACTACTGCATACTGCAAAAACGGCTGCACTGCAAAGCCTGGGATAAAGGGAGCAAATTCCTGGCTGCTTTGTAGCCCAGTGCAAGTCAGAGTTGGTTAAACTGGGCCGTATTTTAAAGCTGCGCCCATTCACAGGCCTAGCACGGTGCAGGACCACGACGGGGACGGATTGAAGATCTGAAGGAGGCAGAGGGGTAACAAGCAAGGGAGCCGGGGGACACTGAGCTCCGCACAACCCACCCACATCCATCGTGTCCGGACCCGTCTCCAACGTCTCCAATGACTTTTGCTCCGAGGGGAGGGAGGGACCCGCATGCGGCTTCAAACACCCCCGCGCAAAACCCCACGTCCCGCTGGGCATCGCTCGACCCGCTGGCGAAACCGCAGCCTGGAAAATCCTCCCCTCGGGTTCCGGAGAGAGCTGAGGACTCCCCTTGTAAGCAGGGAGGTTTTGCTTTTTGCTGCCATCCCTCCTTTTAGCAGGCATTAAATGTTAATGGGCCATCTCTGTTTTCCGAGGTGAGCTGGATAGGGAAAGGTCTCCCTGACCCTTTGTGCTTGCTTGTACAGATCTCCATAGCCTACAACAAGCACCAGTTTTCGAAACAGCTCCTTTTAACACGAGAAATATTTGTTCAGTTTTGGAAATAGCTCCTCAGCTCCTTATAACACGAGAAATATTTGTCGGCTGCCAGTTTTCAATCCCTGGCGAATCACCAGAATACGAGGTTGAAAACATCAGGCAGGGGAAGCAAAGCCAAATAAACAACCCAAAGATCTTTTCGCCAAACTGTGAAATGATTTGGGCTCTTTTTTAGATCAAGGTCTCAACGCAAAGGTGGGGAAGAAACACGGAAAGACGGAGACTGAGCAGCAGCAATCCAGCAGCTCCGAGGGTGGGAAGTTCCTCCTGCTCGGAGGCATCCCCACGAGGCCACCCCAGGACACAAGAGGTGGGGAAACCCACCCAGACTGGAAATGGGTGGTGCTGGAAATGCCTCCGCGCCTGCCAGGACTCGGCGCACAGCCGGGCAGGAGGCTCCCGCTCGGGGTAGGTGCCCGCTCTCAAACAGGCGGCAACAAGCGGGGATGGAACCAGCACTGACATGGGAGATATTCCACACCAGTGGGACCGGGGTGGGGAGATCTCCAATCTGGATTACTACAACACACACAGAGCAAATCCACTTTCATGGACTCGATCCTCTGTTCAGAGGAAGCAACACCCAGGGCTCGCCGAGTGCCTTTGTTCAGTTACCTGCTGCAAACTCCTCAATAGTCATCAATGGGAAGCGGATAAGAGCAAGTGCCTTGCCCAGCACTTTCCGCTTGTTCTCTGGAATCACCTGAAGTTGCTGCCGTTGACATTCGGCCTCGGACCAGCGAACCGCCGCGTTAAACAAACGCACCTCCCGGATCCCCAGGGTATCCCTCTCCAGCACTGCAACCAGGGTGTCTGCAAAGGCAGGAGGGACAGGGACAGCTTTAAGGCACCGGCCCAAATGCCCCGAGCTCACCTAGCCAGAAAGCACTGCCTGTTCAGCCAAGGCAAGAAAGGGGAGAGCGGTTCAGAGACCCGTGGGCTCCCTGCAGCCTGCCAGGCTGGAAGGGAAAGGCATCTGCCTGTGCCATAAGCAAGTGAAGGACTGGAGCAGCACACGCTGCCCATTTATTTGGCATGGTAATGGAGGGAAATTCAGGAGAATTCATTCAGTAGAATGACCTGCAACTTGGTTGGTGTTAAATTTGGATGCAGCAAGGTTACTCGTGCCTTACTTCCACAGTCCAGCTCATTAGGAGAAGGTTAAGGCTGGAATTTTAATGTTTAGCAACTGTGCCCAGCAAGTTTGGCTACTGCGTAGGATAATTAAAATACCCAGCACTTGCTTCCAAAAACACTAGCACCTCCTTAACTGCAAAACCTGACAGAGACGCAGCAAACGAAGCCAGCTCTCCAAAACAAGGCACGTCCCACCCACCCTGGACCTGCCAGCATAGCCAGCAGAAACGGGCTTTGCACCAGGCCCAGAAAAAAATAATAAATCAAGCTGTACTGCAGCAAGCAGATTCCAGACTATTTCTGCCAACAAGCAGGCTCTTTTGCCTCGTCTCTAGCCACTTAATGCCAGGGACTGTTCATTCAACAGATTGCTGCAGAACAGCAAAGCCGCGGGAGGAAAAGTGCCAAGGATTAACCTAACCTGGGGGAGCGTGCGAGAGAAAGGAAGGGAAGCAGCTTACCCAGATCAATGTCTGTAAATCCCTCCGCATTGATGGCGTCAGATGTGTTCTTGTCTATGTTCTCCAGGCAAAGGCTGGCCAGCTGAGGCTCGTCAAAAAGTCTTGCCTGGTAACGAAGCAGTAATCATTAAGAGAAAAGGTGTTTTTAAGTGGAGCTTATATTAAATAAGGATCCCCCCTCCTCCTCCTCCTCGAGCCATCTTCATTAACTGGCTGCGTCACAACCTCCCTCGGCTGCAGGGCCTTTCACAAACAGTTAAGCATGACGAGGCAAACGCTGCAAAGCCCAGGCGCCGGCTCCGCGCGAGCCCTGCGCTTCTCCCATCACGTCCTTGTTTTAGCACCATGTCACTTAACGCAGGCCTAGCGCCAGGAAGGGCTGGATCAATGAGGCCGGCCGAACACAGCCTCTGAATTTGGGTATTTTCAAGGCCCTTTGAGACTCAGCGGAAAGCTCAGCCCAGTGACTGCGGCAGAGGGGGCCTGTCGGGCAAGGGCCCCGTCGCGCTGATCCCACGTGTTAGCTCAGCTCTTGGACACGCGGGAACCTCTTGGACACCTGGGAACACAGAGGAGCCACGTGGACAACTTCTTCTTTCCCATTCTTCGTGTTTGCTCCTTAGGAAGTGCCCATCTTCACACCACACCTGACATGTTGATGCCTCGGTCACCACTCTGAGATTTGAACTTACTACCCCAGGTAACGTCCACAAAACATCTTCTCTTGGGCTGCAAATCCAGCTGGTGGAAGCAAGTGCTCTCGGACCTCTCCCACTTCACACTTATCCACAGCCCGTGGAGTTTAGAAGGGCCCACCTTCAACAGCGAGACCCTCCAGCGCAAAGAGCCAGAACAAACACCAAGTTTTGGAAGAAGTTTCCTCAGGAAAGTCACCTGCTGTCGGTGCTGGAGGCTGCCAGCACCCTCTATATCTGGCACGGAAGAGCATCAGGGTTCACTCCATGGCACAACCAACCAGGAAAACTGCTTGCTACTCGCATTCCTGCCAGAGATCTGCTTGAAACGCTGTCGACGTCCCGCTTGCCAGGCCAGCAGGGATGCAGGTACAGGGAGCCCCAGCTGGCCACAGTCTTGAGACTGGAGGGAAACATTTGCACAAGGGGCATCCTGGGTCTGGAGGCGGTAACTGCTGCCACAAATCCCTGCATTTGTTCAGTATGAGCAACACCAGAGTCTGATGCTCAAAGTGACAGACCCACCTGGCAGCATCTTGGGAACACGTTCAGGAGGTGCCTCGTGCAGCCAGCCGCAGAGATGCACACATGTTTCTCAAAGATTCCCAGCCTCAAACATCTTAAAGACTTGCTAAACTATGATAGCAAAGAGCAAAACAAATAGATATGAACTGATCGTAACAGGTAAGCCACAAACTAGTTTTGTGGAGCAAAAGGAACCAGGAAAGCCTGTCTCTACCTGGCATTTCAGCTACCCAGTGCACTGACAGTTAGATAGTGTGTCAGGTCCTACCTTGTTCTTGATACCTGAAAAACTAGGATGCCTCTTTGGCCAAAGCAGCACCTCATGACTTGCTTGCAAAGCAGTCACCAGAAGCCCATGTGTTACCGGGTCAAAGCTGTGGAGTCAGGCTGCAGAGATGCACCGTGCCACAAAACCCCTCCTGCATGAAGAATGCCCCCAAAGTCTATTCCTCTCATCCTCAGGAGGCGACAACTAACACAAGATGCCTCTTTGAAAGCCAGCACCTGTGGGAAAGATCTCACTTCAGCTCTTGGATAATAACTCCAGATCTTCCAGCTTTCAGGCTGCTGAGCCCAAAGAACGAGAGGGTTGCAGCCCAAGAGGGACAACTGCCCTACCAGGAAGCAGACGGGAGCACAGATTTGGCTGCCATCACTCAAGCAACAATCCTCCGAGCCCTGGGTCTTCTGGAGCTTTCCCAGGAAGGCAATGGGATGTCCTCCGTGCTGCAGAGGCTGCCTCACCCATTTATGGCACGTGGAAAAGAGGTATGAAGCAGGACATGGGATTTTACATGAACTGTCAGACATCTGCTGCAGGAAGAGCTGAATCCCGGCACAGAGGAGCACGTCAGCGAGGGCAATTTAAAGTGGAACCACTTTAAGCACTTGATACAAATATTTAAACCCAAATAAAATCCCATTTTAGTCACAGCAAAGAAGCCAAGAGCTCAGCAGAGCAACTGCTTTAGGCCAAGACTGCTCAACACAGCCCCACACCCAGAGCAGGCTAATGCGCCCAAGTAGACATCATCTCTCCTCAGAAAAATCGGAATGACCAAAGGACTTACAACAAACCTGCATGTTTTGCTCTCATTTTGGATAAATTCTACTGTAAAGAGCCCTTTAAAGGTCTGACCAGCTGGCTGCAGTAAACCTCTCACAAGGGGAGTGAGAAGTTCCCTTATTCCCCCCACTCCTGGACCTGAACAAGCAGCAAATCACTTTTCCTGTTGGCAAATGACTTTTTTTTCCATCCTGCTGCTTCTCTGGTTCACTCTCTGCAAGGAATCGCCTGCCCCACCGAAACAAAACGTAATTATGAAATGGCAGCAGCATTTGCTCTTCCCAAGAACCTGCTCACCGGGCCAGGAGGAGGAGCGCAAAATATCCTGCCCCCAGAACCGCTGCATTTCAGATGATCGATTCCCTCCTAATATTCAGGATACTTTTATCTCCCTGTTCCACTGGACCTTGAGCAAGGGACTCAACACAGCCACAAACTCACCTGCGTTAAGAGCATGAAGGCGTTGTCTGCTCGGAGGTTTTTCTTAAGGAACTCCACACAATGAGCTTCGAGGGCCGGAACCGCGTATTTTTTAGCTGTGTAAAGTGTTGTCATAACAGTCTCTGGTCCGATCTGAACTTCGTCCGAATACAGAAATCTGCAAGCAAGCAGACAAACATTGGTCTCAAGTAGCTAACAAGACAACAAGAGGAGTCAAAGAATAATAATAATAATAAAAACATCAATTTTGCAAATCCTAGCAGCCACGTCTGCGCGCTGGCCATCAATCTGGCCCTATTCCCTATATTTGAGGGCAGGAACAGTCTTCAAATCCTTTCCACTGACTCTGATTGATCACGGAAACACTGTTTTTATCTTGTCACAGGGTAACTTAACGAACGATGGAGACAGTTTCTAGATTACTTTATCAGATATTTCGGCTGTCTAAGCATCCCACGTTCAATGAGTTGTTTAGCCTGCCACTTATACTAACGTAAAACAGCATCTGAGCTTAGTTTTAATTTAAAATTTCAGGCCGCTCAGACTAAACAACAGCACCACGGTTGCTGAAATTGGGGAAACAACCTCGTTTTGCTATTTAACCTCAGGCTTAAGGATAGAGGCTAACCAGTATAGATGCCTCCAGTAAGATCTAATTGGCCGGTGAAGTCACATCTCAGAGGGATCCCGCACATGCTGGTGGCCAATTCTAAACGAGCCGAGTTCTAAATTTAACTAAACAGTTAGTTAAATTAACTGTTTAAACAGTAACGTGTTCATCCCCTGCAGGCGCGCGATACCCACTTCAGCAGGGCCAGGAAGGCGGCAGGCTCCACGTCGGGCAGCTCGATCTCCGTCGAGGTCGTGGCCATTCCACCGTTGAACATGGCATCGAAGACGGCGCTTCCCACGGCCAGCACGAACCTAGCATTAAAAACAAAGAAAAGAGTGAGAAAAAAAGGGGGGAAAAAGCTTATGATAACTCGTAGGCATTAAAAAAAAAGGAAAAATCCCAGTCACCCCCATGGAAAATGTATCAACCCTAGGGCTAAAGCCAACGTGTTCTGCAACAGAAGGGAGCTTCCTTGTATTGACTGTGAACTTCCAAAGCTACCCCAGCTTCATTCAGCAGCCCTGTTCCCGTAATCACGGTTCCCTGCAGATGGATTTTGTGCCTCGTGGATCGGAACGTCTGCAGCTGCTTCGCAATGTCTTCCTCAAGCCCCTGCCCCTCTGCGCCGGGTCGGGAGGCTCAGGCCCAAAGCCCAGATCACCAATCCAAGCTCTACCAAAGCGCAGAGCCCAAACGCTCAGGGTTTGAATCAGGAGCAGCAGGCAGAAAAAATCATCTCTACAATTTTGGCTTCTGCTTCACCTGGGATCTTCACTCAGCCCATTTTTCATCCTGACCGATGAATCCTAAGGGGATCCCCAGCAGGTTCTGGAGAGGCAGCCAGGGCAGCAAAGGTTGCAGCCTTCTCGCCCGGACGTCAGTGACAACTTTAAGGCGACAAAAATAACCTGGGGACCCCTTCTGTCCCCAGGACGAATCCGGGCATCGAGGGTGATTTTCTTGAAGGACTAAGGGAGGGAGCAGCGGGTCTCCCCGCGCTCTCCCGCACGTGTGAGGATCAGAGGGAACTGGTTCCTGGCAAGAGAAGAGCCCCGGGGAGACTAATAACCCAGGATCCAAAGTTGACTCTGCTGCGCTCCTTAAGCTCCTGGAAGCCGAGGAGAAAGTCTTTTATTACGTGATTTATTTTATTTATCTTCTTACCCGCCAGTTCCGCTCCGCTTCCCTGTTCACCCGGGTGCCTCCGCCTGCCACCCGGTCGGTTTCTCCACTCAACCTTCCTGCTCCGTTGTCGATGAGGCCAATAACAAAAGAGGGAATCCCGGCCGTCCCGTCCCTGCGGACGCCTCCCTGCTCCGTCATTTCCCACTGCAGGGAAATCTTTCAATATCCATGTCTCAGGCTGGAAAGGAGGAGGCAGGTCCCAAACGCCCGAGGAGGAGGAGCTGCTGGTGCCTGATTTTGCCTGATTAACAAGTTTAGTGAGGCCTGAAGATTTAGTGCTGCCATCTAGGCAGCCTGGCCTGAAGATTAACGGAGTTAGGACCAAACTGCAGCAATATTTACCTGTTAATCGGGCTCCCTTTCGGGCACCAGGAGTGCTGAGGCTGATGCAACTTGGTGCCTCCCAGCTTGGGTTCTGCTCGGCAGCTCAAACCCAGCCCAAAACGCCTGCTGCTGCCGGGGCATCGCTGAGCACAGGACGGTATTTCCAGCCTCCTCCTTCCCAAATAACTGCGGCACTGCATGAATCCTGGCGGATATCCCAAAGGGAACCCCACGGAGACAACTGCGATGGAAATCCGTGCAATCCCGAGCCAGGATGCCACACACTATCCCGTCTTCAGCACCCAGAGCAGCGGATGCAGCTCGGAGCCATTAAGCAGCGTGTCACTTCGGAGCCGTTTTCTTCTTCTATTTTATTTTAGATCTTCATTTATTTTCTGCTTATTTATGGGCCAAACATGGTTCCGCAGGACAGGGGCAAGACTGGAGGAGTCTCGAGCACCGATTTGACTTCAAACGCCGACCGAAAGGCGAGGCCGGCCTCTCGCCGCCCCGGCAGCTCCCCGTTTCCCTCCCCGTTTCCCAGGGGAGGCCATTCCCAGCTCTCCAGCTTCAGAACTGCAAATTCCTGCGCTGCAGCTTGGCCTTAAACACTAAAACAGAGCGGCGGCGCTTGGGCCGCACCGCGAAATTAAGCCCGTCCTCCCAAAGCCAATGCCGGCCTCGGCGTCCCGTTAGCGCCGCATCCTCCCTCTGCCGCCGCGGCCGCCTCAGACCCGGAGCCGCGTCGCCCGATCCCCGGAGGCTGGAGCCCCCAAACCCACTGCGGGAGCTGGGGGGCCCGGCCCTGCCCGCAGCGGGACCCGGGGGGACGGGGAGGCCGCTCGGGGCGCCCAGGGCACCCTTGGGAGCAGGTGGTGGGGGTCCCAGCCCCAACAGAGACACCAGAGACACCCCCAGGCCCCGGGCACCCCCAGAACCTCCTCCCGAGGCGCCAGGGCACCTGGGGGGGGTTCCAGTGCCAACACAGGTGCCAGCCCCCCCCAAACCCCCAGAACCTCCTCCTGAGGCCCCAGGGCACCCCAGCAGCGCCTGGAGGGGGGGGGGCCCAGCCCCAACACAGACACCCCCCCCCC
>NW_020455517.1:90762-93830 GCF_003342845.1 Nothoprocta perdicaria
TTCTCTAGGGCTGATGTGGGGCTTAGGGGCGTCGCTCCCGGGGGGCCGTTCTGGAGGGCCCGAGGGCAGTTGGGCCCAGGGGTCACTCGAGCCACCCTCCCCCCCCGCTGAGACCCCCACATGCCAAGGACCCCGCAGCCGCCTTGGCACGAGTAAGGCCGAGCTTATCTTGGGGTTGAGCCGAGCTTATCGAGCTTATCTTGGGGGTGCCCTGGCTGCCATGCGCCTTCTCCTTGGAATCTTTTATCAGAAATAGCAGAGTGTGAAACACAGAATCATCTTGAAAACGCGGTGCCCCTTGTGCCGCTTGCTGCGCGCGCTGCCTTGTGTCTTCACCCTGTTTCTCCCCCAAAACGCGGCCGGTAGCCTGAAAGTGCCGGGACTGCCCAGTGCCGCGGGCTCCGTACTGTGGGCTCGGTATCATGGGCTCGGTGGGCTTGGTACCGTGTGCTTGGTACCATGGGCTTGGCACTATGGGCTTGGTGCTACAGGCTCGGTACCGTGGGCTCGGTGCTATGGGCTCAGTGCCGCAGGCTTGGTACCATGGGCTCGGTACAGTGGGCTCAGTGAGCTCGGTACCGTGGGCTCGGTGCTATGGGCTCAGTGCCGCAGGCTTGGTACCGTGGGCTCGGTACCGTGGGCTCAGTGGGCTCGGTGCTATGGGCTCAGTGCCGCAGGCTTGGTACCGTGGGCTCGGTGCCCTCGCGGACGCTGCCTCGAGCGGGCCGTGGACGTTAGAGGGAGCTGCAGCCCGCGGGGCTCCGGCCGCGGCACCGCGGCTGCTCCCACCCGGTCCCACCCCTGTCCCGCCTCTCCAGCGGGTGTCCAGAGGATTCCCAGAGGGTGTCCAGGGGGACACCAGCCACCACAGGGCCCAGGGTCCTTCCCTTCGGATTTGGAGCAGGGAACGTGGTGGGAGCTGTGGGACTTTGAGCACCTGGTGCCTTCGTCCCTTCCCCAGCTCCACACATGGATCCTGCTTGTTCCCTGCGTGGTAATTCCTAGTGATACTGTGGATGGGACAAGGCATCTGCTCCGGGCTGCTGAGCACCGGTCACAGCGTTTCTCATCCAAGAGGCACAATCCCGAGCTGCGCTCTATGGGAAGCTCTGAACATCCTAGAAATAAAGCTGAGCCCAAACTCTCCTGGAAAGGGTAAGGCTCTGTTATTCCTGGCTGTGAGAGACAACAGATTTCGCGGCAAATCAGGCAAAAGGCAACGTTGTTTTTGGCTGCGTTTTGAGAAGGAATCGGAGGACGATGGAAACCCCTAACGGCGGCGGTGCCATGTGGAGGAGCCAGCACAAATCCATGGGCGAAGGCAGCTCAAGTGCAAGGCTGGAACTAAAGTTCCTGGCTGTGCAAGGCCAAGCCTAAGGGAGATGAGCGGAACCAGTGCAGTGGGAGAGCTCAATGGCACAGGACGTTTGCAAATACACACAAAAAAACTGCTCGGATCGTGTATCCCCAACAAAGGAATAACGAGCCGAGCTAACATAGCCGAGCAACTCGTCCCGAAAGGGTTACACTAAGACTAAAACCGGTTTCTGGAGGCCTGGGGCAGGTGTGTTAGGTGTTTGCAGGGGTGGGGGGGGAAGAGCTTTGCCAGACCTGACGCGTTTAGGAATGAGCTTTGAGCTAAGGCGAGTGGCAGGGCCGGGAGGCTGCGTGTTGCTCCGGCCGCCAGCTCCCGTCCCAGCCTGTGCAAAGGCTCGGTCCCCGCTCGGAGGCCGGCAGTGCCCCCACGCCGGGACTTTCCTCCTCTGTTTTCCTGGATGTGGCGGCCTTCAGACAGGGCTCGGTCCTCAAGGGAGGGCTGGTGGCAGCGCAGAGAACCCAGATACCTCCAAAGCATCCCCAAAACGGCACCAGCAGCAACAGTGTCAAACCGGTTTGCCCGGTTGCCTGCCTGGGTGTTAGGAGTCACCGCGGCCTTCGCGTCGCCTCCTTCCTTCCCTTCCCCTGCTTCCCAAGCGCAGGGAGGACAGGGAAGCGTTTCGGCGGCCGCAGCCCTTCCCTCGCTGCCCTCCCCTCGGCCAAGGGGGCCACTCGGGCACCCCCAGCCGCTCCGTGTCCCCGTCTCGCCCCGGCGCTTCGGCACCGCGCGCCGTTCCGGGCCGATTTCTGTCTCCAGCCTATTTTGGGACCACGCTCGGGCGGGTTATTTCAGCTCCCCAGGGCTCTATTTCGGGAGCTGCCCTTCTCCGCACGTGCTGCCGGAGGTTTCCACGCAGGAGAGCCAGGGAAGGGAGCGTGACCTGGGCGGCTCAGCGGCCAAGCCTGGGCTGGGGGCGACCTCTCCAGCAACGACGGGAGGGCGGGTTGCAGGACGAGGGCGGCAGAGTTTGTGGAGCAGCGACTCGAGCGCGGGGCGGACACAGGCTCTGTGCGCAGCCAGGAGCCGCCACTCGTCGCGGGGCAACCTTGGGCAGGACGGCGTTGGGGCTGAGCCGGGCTCAGCGCTTTTTCTTTTCCCTGGGCAAGAATACACATTAAACAGCATTAAATAATCACAAGCAGGTTGGCCCTGGCCTTTTAAAGCAGTTATTTATGTTACACCCTCCAAGCGCCAGGGCCCTACCACCCGCCGGCCCTGGGGGCAGCGTCAAGGCCGCGTCCCCGTCCCGGCACCCAGCAGTGAGTCAGGGCGGCCGAAGCCGACGGGCCGGCCAGACCAGCGGCCAAGGCGAGCCGGGCCTGTCCATGGGCCTCGTCCCGGAACGGCCTCCATCCCGGGACCAGCCTCCGGGCTGCCCGGCCTCTGCCCGGCCTCCGGGCTGCCCGGCCTCTGCCCGGGGCCTCGGCGGCCCCTTCCCGCCCGGAGCGGGCGCCAAAGCAGACACGCGCAGCCGCCTCCTCGCGTCGCTCTCCGCGCCGTTTTATTCAATTCTTACAAAACAGAATACAAAATTCCGGCATCAACAAGTGTTATAAAGGAAGGAGGAAAAAAAAAAAAAAGAAAAAAAGAAAAAAGAAAAAAAAACTTCAATTCAGCTGTATCAGGTCACCTGGTACATCCGGTAAAGTGCTTTTTTTGTTGTTGTTGTTTGCTTTTTTTTTTTTTTTTT
>NW_020455517.1:94350-99970 GCF_003342845.1 Nothoprocta perdicaria
GAAAAATTAAAAAGAAAAATTAAAAAGAAAAATTAAAAAGAAAAATTAAAAAGAAAAATTAAAAAGAAAAATTAAAAAGAAAAATTAAAAAGAAACAAACACACACGCACACACGAAAATTAGCTTCACAGTAAAAGTCTCTAACCATCCTAAGCTGGGTTAGTTAGATGAAGGAGGGAGTTGAGGACGCCAAAACGCTCAACTTCTCAGCTTAAAATAAAACTTAAAAACAAAAAATAAAATTAAAAAAAAAAAAGGCTTTTTAAGGTGGTTTCCAGGCCAAGCTGCTCTTGGGGGTGGGAGAGGCAGCACAGGAGGAAGGCAGGGGCTGCAGCGAGGGAGGCTGAGGGCTCGGAGCAGGGAGCATCCGATGGGAACACAGTCCAAAGCCCCAGGAAACCCGCAAAAACAGTCAAACTTGAGCCAGAAAAAAAACGGTCAAATTCAGCAAAACGGGGCCCAAGCAGCGCCCAGAAGAGCTGCCACTGCAGTGTGGGTGCCTCGGCCCTCGCAGAGGTTCCCCTGCCATCCCCTTCCCACCTTGGGCTTGTTATTTCAAGCAAAAAACAGAAGGAAACCAAGGGCTGCGGGTGCAGCGGCATCAACAGCTTCCACGCCAGCTGAGGGCATCGCGCGCGGCGCATCCTTCAAGTATTTCTTAATATAAGACAACCAGGAATCACCTCCGACTGATAAAACCAAAGGAGCTACGTCAAAGTGACGGCGCCCGGGGAGACGGGCGCCTTCCCCCTCCTCTGCCTCTAGAGGGGCCTCTGGGGGGGCTCGCCCCGCGCTGCACCCACAGAACTCGGGGGGACCACGAGTGCAAGGAGGGGAAGGGCTGGGGGTGCCACCCCGGCTGACATCTCCCTGAAACGAAAAGAGGGGGGAAAAGAGGAAAAAAAAATAGGGAAAAAAAAAGCCCCCACAACATCTATTGCATAGTATTGCTGTCAGCAGTCTTCGAATAAAATGGAGAACTTTATTGGGGCTGGGGAAGCTGCCCAGCCATGACCCCCGAGGGCCGAGGAGTGGGAAGGGGGCGGCTGCGCTCGCCCGTGGGGCGGAAAGGGGCTGCGGGAGGGACGGGGGGCTCCACTCCGTGGCTGCGGCTGGCACATGCCTGGAACATACGTGTACAAGCGTGTGCTGGGGGCCAGCCCAGAGCCACAAGCAGGCTCAAAATCCTCCCCAAAACAGTGTCCAGGCTCAAAATCCTCGCCCTGCCCGGCCTCCTCTCCCGCCAGCCCTGCAAAGCGGCCCTGCGAGCAGGTTAAAAATCAAGAATAATCAATAAAAAGGAGGCTGGGGTGGGTGGGAATAGCTTATTTTGAAGCAAGCGACGAGGCCGGGGGCTTCCCCTGCGTCTGCGGGCGCCTCCCCGGGGGGATCAACTCCCCAGAAAACCCAAGGGCGAAACCCGTCGGGGCAGCCGCACGGGAGGCGCCCGGGGTTCACAGTACGAGCGGAGCCGGAGAAGGTGCCGAGGGAAGGCCAAGAGCGGAGAAACTGGAGCCCGCGCGGCCACCCCGGACGCGCCCTGGGGAGGGTGCAGCAGCCTCGCGCTTCACTTAACACCTTAGAAAAAAATAATATATAGACAGGTCTTAAACAAACCCGCCCACCCCCAGACTTACAAGATCAGCAAAACCTTGGAAACCAGCCAACAGGGAAGAGTCCTGATCTTGTCCCTAGCTAGAAACAGGGTCTGTTGTTGTCTTTTTTCCTTAAAAAATGGCCAAGGAGAGGTGGGGAGGGGAGGGAACGGGGACAGCCCGCGGCACCGCGGCGCTCAGGCCTGGTCGGCCACCAGCACCAGCGGTGGCGCCACCAGGCACTGGCCGGCGGCCACCGCCTTGGCCAGGCTGCTCTTCTGGCGCCGCTTGGCCAGCTTGGACTCGGAGGGCGGCGAGAGCTGCATGGCCCGTGAGGTAGCTCTGACGACGATGGGGGCGGCTGCCTCGGCCGCCTCCTCCTCCTCGGCGTCCTCGTCGCGCCGCGTCAGCTGCCGGTTGACGGCCATGGCCTCGGCAGCGAAGGTGGTGAGCTCTTTGGCACTGCTGTTCCTGCCGGGGGACGCCGGGCACGGGTTGGGGACGTCCCAAAGCCAGTGCCGGCCTCTGAGCAGCAGTTTTGGGCGGCGGGGAGGGATCACACTCACCTCTGCAGGATGCTGGGAGTGGGCAGGGTGTTATCCGGGGCGCACTGCAATGAGAGGGCTTGTTAGGATTGGGGGCCTGCCCCCCCCCCCCGGAGCTTCTCTGGCCACGGCGTGCCCGGCACTCACCCCCTGCACCCAGGGGTGCTCCAGGACCTGGGCTGCGCTGAGACGCTGCTTGGCGTCCCTCACCAGCAGCTTGGAGATGAGGTCTTTGGCGGCGAGGGAAATGTGCGCCCAGTCCTTGTCGGGGAACTCGTACTTCCCTTCCTGGATGCTCTCGAAGAGCATGTTCTGCAAGGGGGGACGGGAGGCATCAGGGGCTCCAGGCCACCTCCACCTGAGGCCAGGGCACCCCCCTACTGCCCACCCCATATCCTGGGGAGGGGGCCACCCTGCTGCCACTCCTAACAGCACCCCCTGCTCTGGGGACCAGGCGACCTCCATCCTGATAGGGCCAGCCCCTTATCAAGCACCGTCACCTGGGGGTTGGGGCACCCTGCAGCACCCCGTCTTGGGGACGAGGCCGCCTCCACACTCACCTGGCAGGTGGGACAGGCCTCGCCGCGGTCCCAGCCGCAGTCGGAGCCGCAGCGGCCCACGAAGGGCGGGTAGCCGCTCAGCATGATGTAGAGGATGACGCCCAGGCTCCAGAGGTCGCAGCGCTTGTCGTAGATGGAGGCCTCCTCGTTGAAGGCCTCCACCACCTCCGGGGCCATGTACTCGGCGGAGCCGCACTGCGGGGGCCACCGCCTCAGTCCCTGCTCCCAGGCCAACCTGCCTTCCTCCCGGGAACAGGGTCACCCCAACTGCCGCGTGCATCCCAGAAGCCAAAGGCTGAGGGATGAGGAGCGGGGAGGGATGTCCCCAGCGACAGGAGAGCAGCCAGGAGGAGCCGCAGCCGCGCAGGGAAATCAATCAATCAGAGAGGTGCCCGGGCCGGAGGGGTTAAGCGCCGCGGCAGCGGCACAGATGGCCCCGTGTCCCTTCCCCCTGCCACCGCCGCGGGGACCGTCTGGGGCTTTCCAGCTCACGTGGCCCATCAGGCCACACGGGCCCGGTGACGAGGGACGGCAAAGGGGGGGCGGGTGAAGAGAGAGAGAGAGGGAGGGGAAAAAAAAAAAAAAAAAAAAGCGCTGCGGCAAACAGATAACGAGCAGGCAGGGAGAGGCCTCGGGAACAGCTGATGCCGCGGGAATTAAAATAAATAAATAAAGCAGGAAGCCTCTGAGCCGCAAAGCTTTAACCCTGCGGGCCCCGGGAACGGGGAACTCGGTGAAACGCAGAGCTGGGAGCGGGGCAGATGGGGGCGCGGGGGCCCTTGGCGCCGCCACCCCCCAGCTGCACCGGGGCAGCCCCCCGGTTTGTGGGCAGGGTGGCCTGTGCGGGGCCGATAAGGAGCCTTCCTAGGCCGTAACATGCCTGCACTTGGAAGCGCTTTACATAAGAGCCCCCCGCCCTGCATCCCACTGGGCTGGCCCCTTCCCGCTGTGCCGGCCATCCATGTGGGATGAAGGGCCTGTCCAGCCCGCGCGAGCGGCAAGGGGCCGGCGCGGGGCCCCGGCGGCACCCACCGGTGTGAGCAGCTCCGGTGTGGAGATGGGCGAGCAGTCGCTGTTGAGCTTGATGCCACTGCCCAGGTCAAAGTCGCAGATTTTCACCGGGGACACCTGGGGCGGGCGTGGGGCAGCTGCTGGTTACTGCCCCTGCGGGCTCCCCCAGGGCGCCCGGCCCCGTTCCCGCTCACCTGGTCGGGGCTCTCGCACAGGATGTTCTCCGGTTTTAAATCCCTGTGCGCTATTCCTGGGGAAGAAAGTCCTTTTTAAAAAAAGTTCAATTCTTGAGATTTTTAATTCAAAGAAACCCAAAACTCCCTCCCTCCTCAGCAGAACGGGCTCCGGCGTCACCTTTGTTGTGCAAGAAGTTGAGGGCGCTGGCGATATCCCGCACCACGACGCTGGCCTCGAGCTCGTTGAAGTGGCGGCGCCGGTGGATGTGCGTCAGGATGGAGCCTGGGGGCGCAGAGCGCAGCCGTGGGCACGGGGCTCCGGCCGCGGGACGGTGCTCGGGGCATTCGGGGACGTTTCTGCCGTCCCTACAAATGGGTCCCCGCTCACCTCCGCGCATCTTCTCGAAGACCAGGTAGAAGCGCTCCTCCTCCTCGAAGAACTCGATCAGCTCCAGGATGTTCCTGGGAGGGCACTCGGCATCAGCCGGCACCTCCACGTGCCACAGCGGTGACGCTGGCGACACAGGAAGGGGCACCCCAAAGCACGGCGCCTTGGAGCCCACCCGCACCCCAGGCCTCTGCGCGCCCCGCCAGCCCCTGTACCTGTGTCCTTGGCACTGATAGAGCATCTCCACCTCGCGGAAGACCCGGCTGCGGATGTGTCCCAGGCGCTTCTCGATGATCTGCAACACAGGAGGAGGCTGAGAAGGGGGCCGGAAGGCAGGGGCCGGACCCGGCGGACGCCAAGCTGGGCCCGAAGGGGTTACGGCATCGGAATGGGCCGTTCCCGCCAGTGCCGGTGCCAAGGGGCCCCCCGCGGCCCCGGAGAGGCTCCTGCGGCACAGGAGGCCCCTCGGCCCCGCGCACGAGCCCCGCCAGCCTTGGTCACCCCCAATAACACCCCTCAAATGCCAGCGGGGTGACGCGGCAGGCGGATTTGAGGCTCTTACTGGCTCGCTGCAGCAGCCAGCCCCTTTTTCCTGGCTCCGTGCCCCACCATCCCGTGGGATTCTGCCTGCGAGCCTAGCCACAGGGGGGGGAAAGGGGTGCTCAAGGGCTACGTTGTCCCCGCTGGGCTCGAGGCCGCTGGCCAAGGCCAGCGCGGCCCCCAGGGAGCTGCGGGTGGGCAGAGGCCCCCCAAAGGACACATGGCAGGGGACCCCCCGCACCTCGGCACAGGGACACTCACGTGGGGACATCTCCCCATGCTCCCTTGTGTCCCCATATGGGGACCCCCCCCACACACACTCCTCCGACTGCGCCCAAGCCCATGGTCACCACCCTGTGCACCCCTACGGGAACCCAACGCTCCCGAACACGGTCACCCTGGGCGCCCTGCCCGGGACGGGGACGCCCTCCCCCGCGAGCGCCCCGTGCCCGCGGCGCCGGCCGCACCTTCACCGCGTACTCCTTGTTGGTGATGAGGCTGACGCAGGCCTGGACGCGGGCGTGCGCGCCCTCCCCCAGCACCTCCTCCTGCAGCTGGTAAACGTCTGCGGGGGCAGCGGCGCGTCGGGCCCCGGCGGCAACGGGGGGTGCCCCCCGCGGCCGCCCCCCCGCTCACCTTCGAAGCGGCCCGAGAAGCTGTCGGTCGCCCGGCAGCGCTTCTTCTTCTTGGGGCGCTTCTTGGCGTCGGGGATGTCGATGGGGCGGCTCGAGGGCACGTCTGGGGCGGCGGCGTGAGGCGCCCGCGCTGCCCCCCAACATGCCCTCCATGCTGCCCCCCCACAGCC
>NW_020455517.1:101481-107035 GCF_003342845.1 Nothoprocta perdicaria
CGCAGAAAGGGGCGGGGGGGGCGGATCCTGGCGCCGGCCCCTCCCCTGTCACGAGCTGGGTCGTGCTCAGCCCTACGGGGAGGCGGGGCGGGCACGCAGGCCCCGCCCCCCGTGCCTGGGCGTGACGTCACCGCCGGGCCGAGCCGCGGGGCGCTCGCCGCACAGGCCGCATTACGTCACTGCGGGAACGGGGGGGGCCTCTGCGCAGGCGCAGAACAGCCCACCCCCAGCACCCGCTCTCCCCGGGCGGGGGCGGGTATTGGGAGCACCCCCAAATTCGCCATTTCTAAACAAAAACAAAGGCAAAAACTCTGTTTTTGCTGCCATTTTGCCCGGGCACTTCGCGGAGCGGCCAGTTCCGCCCCTGCGCACCAGCCTAAGGCTTGCAAAAAACTGCGTTTTTGGTTTTTTTCCTGCAGCAAAAATATAGCTAGCAAATAAAGCAGGAATTTCCCTGCACCTCCACACGAGGCTTGCAAAAAAAACTGCGTTTTCCCTGCGCTTCAACGTGAGGTTTCCAGAAAATGGGAATTTCCTTGCACCCTAAGGTGAACCTTGCAAAAACAACCCCAAAATCTGCATTTTCCCTGCACCCGGCAAGGAGGCTTTCCAAAAAATGGTGATTTCCCTGTGCTCTGAGATGCAGCTTGCAAAAAAACTGCTCTTCCCCTATGCCCTGGGGAAGGCTGGTTAAAAAAAAAAAAAAAAAAAAAAAAAAGGAAAAAAAGGAATTTATTGTGCATCTTAACAAGGCTTGAAAAAATGCTGCATTTTTCCTGTGCCCAGCACAAGGCTTGCAAAAAAGCCCAGGAATTTCCCTGCGCTTGCGAATGAAGGTGGCAAAACCGCCCTGTTTTCCCTTGCAGCGGGCAATAATGTTTGGCAAAAACACCCTGGGGATTTCCCTGCACGTCGGCTGAGGCTCGGAGACGCGGGGAGCCGGGGGGTGGGCGCTGGGAAAACGGGAACGCCGGGATGGCCGGGCAGCCCGTGCGGAGAGCGGCTGCCGGCGGAGCGGCCGGAGGGACGGGACGCCCAGCTCGCAACGGGCTCCCCAGTCCTCCCTTGGAGCTGCTTGGCAAACTCGCTCTGCTTTTCCCTCGGGATATCGCGCCGAGCTCGGATTTCCTCGGGAGGAGTTTGAGCGGTGGGCTCTGTTTCAGCTGGAAAAAGAACAAGAAAGGAAAAAAAAAAAAAAAAAAAAAGCAAAGCAGGAATTTCCTGCTGGATGGCCTGGCCCCATGCCAAGAGCCCACAACTGCTTCCCAGTCTCCTCCCTGGCCCCGGTAACACGCGGGGAGCGTCAAACAGGACGGGCCCCGGCTCCGGTTCCGTCGCGCGCGGCGAGGGCGGGCGCCCGCTCACCCGGCAGCACGGGGCTCGCTAAATACCACATAATTTATTGGTGCCATTTCGACAGCGAGCGCGGCACGGGCGGGCGTCCCGGTACAGGAAAGGAGGGTCACGCACGCGCAGCGGCGCCAGGACACGCGGTGGTTACAGGAAGCAGTTGGTGGCTCCGTGTGGTCACCCCGAGCCCTCGGTAGACCCTCCTACCTACCGGGGAGCAGCTCGGCTCGGCGCGGCCCCAAAAGGCAGAGGCAGCTTCCAAGCTGTCACGGGGGAGGCAACGCACGAGCGAGGCCGCTCTGGACTCCTCGGGGGGCAAAAATCCATCAGCTCCGGAGCCCGGCGCTACGGGAATCCCGGCTCACGCAACGCCACCGCGGCGAGGGGACAGGGCACCCAGCAGTGCTTCCCTCCGCAGAGGGCGAGCACTTCCACCCAGCGGCCAAAAATATTCCTTTCTTTTATAGAAATCACTATAAAAAACTAGTTTATCTAGAGCCTCTTTAAAAAAATATTCCTGCAGTCTCACAGTTTTACGCCGAAACTCGTTAAAAATATATAGATTCTTTTAACGCAACGTCTCTGTCCTCGCCTTGAGGCGTGTCTCCGATGCGGGAGCAGGGCCCGGCGTCCTCCAGGAGGGGAGCGCAGGAGGGTCGGGTCTCAGTGGCACATGCGGGAGGTCATTTCTTTCTGCCAAAGGGACGGACAAGGCACAGGAGCATGAACGACCGGCTCGATTCCCGGGCAAGGCGGCCACGGGCCCGTGCAGGGCCCCGTTCTGGGCGCATGCTCTGGGTGCACGGCCCCCCGGGGGTACTCACCAGCGGCTCCAGCTCCTTGGTGTCTATCAGATTGAATTCCTTCACGAAGTAGTAGAAGTGCTTGTAGCAGGTGTTCACGTGGGCCTCCGAGCCCATCTGGGTGATCCTGTCGAAGTGGTGGATGTAGACGTGCACGAAGACGCGGAAGAGCCGCGAGAGGATCTTCTTCACCACCGGGAGGAAGTTCTTCGGGAAGGGGGTGCCTGCAAACGGGGAGGCCTGACCGTCAGAAAGGGCTCCAAAGCCACAACCGCTCCCCTGGGACAAGAGTTGGAATCATTTTTGGCAAATCGTGTATTTTGAGGAAAGAGGAGAAGAGGTTGCCCAAGGCAAGAGCTCCTTTCCTCTCACTTGAGACTGTTTTTGAGAATGTTTTTGAATCCTCTGACTCTGAGAACATTTTAGAGCAACAAGTCCTTGGGCGGCCAAGTCCTGCACATAGAAATGGTGAAAAATAACCCAGAAAACTACCTGGTTCCACTGCAGAAGCAGCTCCCTGGAAGGAAGGGCCAGCACGGTCAGGTGTCTCCATGTGTCCGGCCCTTCCGTAGGGACTTTAAGGCACAAAGGTGGGAGCCGGCCCGGGTCAGGGCCGCTCTCCCCCTCTAGCCGTCCTGGCACATACTAGGGTTTAAAGCTCACATGGGTCAGCTCGGTGGGGACCAGCATTAGTTAAACCCTAAGTGCTCTGCAAGAGTTGCGACATTTCCCTGTGTGTTAAGCCGGGCAATCCCATAAGAGCAAAGCTAAAGCACAAACCCCCAGCGGCCTCCAGAAACTCGGCCCATCTCCCGGACAAGGAGCGGGAGCCGGGGGCCCTCTGGCTGCTGCTGGAACCCAACTCACCGACGTTGGTGGGAAAGATGTCCTCATTGTTGATCTGCACCTCAATCCAGTCCATGAGGAGGTTCATGTACTGCGGAGCGGAGAGCGCCGTGGGCTTGCGATACTTGTGCTCGTCCTGCCACCGGTACTCGTACTTGGGGCCCCCGGACATGACGGGGCAGGAGTGCTCCGTGCAATAGTCACTGATGGTGCCGTAGATGAGGTTGATGCGGTTGAAGAAGTCCACGACGTGCACGGCCACCCAGTCGTTCTGCTCCTCGCCCGGCGGCAGCTGCACGGCCACCTTGAGGTCGAGGCCCGCGTTGAGCGAGGCCTGCGCCTTCTTGTGCAGCTCGAAGCGCTGCGTGCCCGGCTCAAACTTGCGCTTGGGCCGGAACGTTTTGTCTTTGTTGAACACTTGCTTTAAAGCGTGGGACATTTTTCTTCTCTTCTCCTTTCTTTTCCAGATCCGTAGCGACGGCAGCGGGAGCCACGCAGCTGCTGGACCTCTTCCAGGCTTAATCTTCAGAGCAATCTCCCTCTGCTCATCTGGTCCCGGGAGCACGTGCTGATCTGCAATGCAGCACAGACGGGCAGCGATTAAAAGCAGCTCTCCCAAGAGGAAACTCTGCTTAAATCCCCTAGGAAGAGCTCTGGGAGGCCATCTGGGCCGTCGCCCCTGATCCGGGGAGAGGACCGGAGCCCGGAGCCGGCTTCTGCCTTCCTTCTCCCTCCGCAGTGAAGCCGGGAGCGGAGGAGCCGCCGGAGCGGCGCATCCTGGAGCAGCTGCAGCCCTCGGAGCGGCCGCCGGAGCAGGGCGGCTCCTCTCCCAACCTGGAGCCGGGATGAGCTCCTGGCGGCTCAGAGGCACGAGCCAAGATCTGTTTCTCGTCAGAGTCCTTTCGAAGTTAATTCGGTTTGATCTGCAGTTCATTATCCCTCCTTTGTTCCCACATCCATCCCCCGGCCCGCTTCACATTTGTGCCAAGCTGCTCTCTGATGGAAGCTCCATACAGAGACACGTTTGCTCCCTCACGGAGCCTCCCTCACGGAGCACCGGCCCTTTACAAAGCAAGGCGCAGGCCCAGCTCTACTGGGAACAGGATCCTCAACCACCGCCAAGGGGGCCCCACGTTTAAGGTGGAGCCCCAGCCTGCTGCGCCCCTGGGCGGGCGGGCAGACAACACGGTGCCCATCAGCACCGCGTTCGCATGAAAGACATTGAAACCAAGGAGAAACTCCCACGCACAGACGCCTGGAACCTGCTCCCGACCCGGCCGGAGAGCCCTCCGCCTCCAGGGCTGGAGCCGTTTGGAAGCGCACAATTCCACGCGCCGAATTCCCGAGGTCTGCACAAAAGGCCCTTTGTGCCCCGGTGCAAGGCTCCGCTCGCTGCGGCCTAAGCCGGCCGCGCCAGGGCTCGAGCTCTCCTTGGGGCTCGCCCCAAGAGGCGCAAAGTCGCGTCTTGAGCTTCCCCTTCCTCAAAAGGGCCGCGCGCCAGATGCCGGAACTGAAAGTCGCTGCTTTTAGCCTAGAAAGGCCTGGAACGGCTCCCGGACCCCAAACTCAGTGGGTTTCGGGCCAAGCCGTCCTCCATGCGCCCTTGGGGCCGCCCGCGTCCGCCGCGATGCCAGCAGCGCCGCAGTTTCCCTTCCCCGCCGCGGCTCGGCGGGCAGCGCTCCCTCCCCGCGGCCTCGCCACGAGCTGCCGTGCGAGGGGCCGCCCCCCGCCGCGCTCGGCGGGACCCCGCTCCGGGCTGCTCGCTGGGATGATCCCTCCCTGGGGGCCGGCAGGAGCAGCCCCGCGCTGCTGCAGGCTCTGCGCTGCGCCCTGCCTCGGCGCAACCGGCGCCTTCCCGCAGCCTGCGGCTACCGGAAAGAGCGGGCAACGGGGAAAAGCCAGGGCCGAGGGGGGGCTGCTGCGGAGCACGGGGCCGTCCCGGGGGCCGCGCTGCTTCACCGGCCCCTCCGCCCTCCCGGCCCGGGGCTGCTGCTGCCGGGTGCTCCTTGGCAGGGCGGGTCGGACGCGCGGCGCCCTCGGGACCCTGCAGTGTGAATGAAGCCCTTTCAAGCCCAGCGATAAACCCGGCCCAGCCAGAGCAACCTTTGGACTCCTCTCGCTCCGGCGGTTGGTGCCAACGTCCCGGCAGCCGCTGCCTGGCGCCCGCCTCGTCCCGGCCCCGGCGGCCAGGAGGGCAGGGCGGCCCTCACCGGGCCCCAGGCCCACGTCCACCAGCGGCACGAGGGCATCAGCCCCATGGCGGCGACGGAAAGGCCCGGCAGCAATTCCGGGCTCGGGAGCCGGGCCGCTGTCCTAAGCTGCAGCCCGCGGCTCACCGCGGGGCTGGCCCTGGCCCCGGCCTCCACGGAGCGGGGAGGCAAAAACCACCGGGACTAGAACGGGGCACCCGGCCCCTTCCCGCTTCGCGAGGGCTGCTCCGGAATGAGGCCGGCTCCGGCCAGGCTGGCGAGGGCCCTGTCCCCACGGGTCCCCTGTGCCACCCGTGCGTCCCCCTGTCCCCACGGGTCCCCCTGTGCCACCCCTGCGTCCCCCCG
>NW_020455517.1:107767-126788 GCF_003342845.1 Nothoprocta perdicaria
GGACATGGGGACACATGGACGGGTGTGGGGACACGGGGATGGGACATGGGGACACGTGGGGACAGACTGCGGCACAGGGGGACACATGGGGACAGGGGACACGGGGATGGACACGGGGACAGGCCTTGGGGACATGGGGACATGGGCACGAGCCTTGGGAACATGGGGCCAGGCTTGGAGATGGGCTACACGGACGGAGCCATGGGGCCAGGGCACGTTCCCATGGGGACAGGATGGGGACAGGATGGGGATGCGGCTCCGGACACTGCGGGGCCGGGATAGGGCTGGGGAGGCGGAACTTGCTGCCTTGGGAATGTCGGGAGGCGGCTGGGGCCACACGGCCGCGCTCTGTCCTGTCCCATCCGCAGCCCGCCCCATCCACGTCCTGTCCTGTCCCATCCCATCCGCGCTCCGCCCTGTCCATGCTCCGCCCCATCCACGCTCCATCCCATCTGTGCTCCGTCCCATCTACGTCCCATCCCGTCCACACTCCGTCCTGTCCCATCCATGTCCCATCCCATCCGTGTTCCATCCTATCCACGCTCCATCCCATCGGGTCTCTTTGGAGGTGGCCAGCGGCCTCCCTTTCTTGAAGGGAGGAACCCGCTGTTACTGCCTCGCAATTCCCGGCCCGGGCCCTCCCTCCGGCACTCCAGGCGTTGGGGCCAACGCTGCGTCCACGACGCGTTAGAGACCCCACCGCGGCCCTGCGTTCCTGCTCCGCCACGTCCAAGGGGAAATCCATGGACTGCCCCTTGCACCAGCCGCTGCTCGGAGAGTTCATGGAAGCCACTCATGGAGGAAGGTGGCTCTGCTCCCTTTTACCCTCACCAGTGGCTTGAACCATCTCCCTTTTCTTTAAGCGGCCAAAACCACCGGCCACAGGAGCGAGCGGCATCCCCATTCCCGGAAAAGGGCATTCCTTCTCCTCCTCACATTGCTCCAGCCTCACTCGGCCAACCTGAACCTCAGAGCACATTTAAACCTCAGCTTTGCCACCGCTTATCAGGGACGGCCCGGCTGCAATTTGCCCTTCTTTGTAATTAGTGGAGGCTGCTTATTCTCGGGAGCCTTAATTAAGGAAATGAGAGGCGCTGCTGGGGAAGGGGGTGCTGACGCAGCGAGGTAGCGACGCGGGCCAAGGGGCAGACGAGTTGCGCCTGACAAAAAGGTTACCTTTGTTTTCAAAGTTTATTGGATCATCTGGACACAAAATCATTACAGCAGCTTGTGGGATGGTTTGGTTTTTTTTTTTTTTTTTTTTTTTTTTTCTCTCTTATTCTCTTTTCCCCAGGGAATGTCGATAGCAAATCATTCGGTGAACGGAACACACCATACAGCTTCAGAATTCTAGAATCACTGCACAGGATTCTGTAAGAGAAGACTCTACATGCTAAAGTGACGGTTTTCATTCATGAATTTAAAAAAAAAAAAAAAAAAAGTAACCACTAATTGAGGACACATCATCCTTTAAGACAGTTTAAGACGCTCGGTTTCTACGACGGGAGCTGACTGAGCGAGGCCAGCACCAAAGCCCGGCCGCCGACTTGCTCCGGCAGCACACGGGGGCCGGCGCGACACAAAGCTGGGCCTAGCGCTGGAAGCACAGCAGAGCCTCCGCGAAACGACACCCTGACGTGGGCAGAGCAAACAGAGCACTGAAGAGGTGCCCGACGTGGCCCCAAAGGGCGGGATCCGCCTTGGTCCCGCTCCTGACAGGGCTGTTGCTAAGTCTATGGGGTGCCTGGGGTGCAGACAGACCCACCTCCTCCATGGGGCCACCAGCAGCTTCGCCCGGTGCCCCACAGCAAAACGGTTCAACCGTGTTCCCGGCGTGCGGGGTGTGCGAGTCAAAACTGGAAAAAAAAACAAAGCTTCGAAGCAAACGCTTCTGGAAAAGCATCTTATCTGTGAAGGACAGAATGATATCCCCTTGCAGGCGGAGATTCCACGTGATTCCAACAGCGCGGAACGCGTTGCAGGCCCCGTCTCCTCATTCGGGGGGTACGTGCAACGCGCGCCGGGCACGGCCAGGCCGCTCGGGGCATCGACCCCAGCTGGGGAGCAAAGCGACCCAGGACAGAACAAGAAAAGCAGGGGCAGCCCCCCTGGGAGTTCCAGTTTCTTGCTACATTCTCAGCTTTTCAGGAATGTGAAATTGAAGTGGACTCATAAAACACACGGGCAGGGACTGCTCGAAGCGGGGAGATGCGATGGACTTCACGGGGGGACGAGAAGAGGAGCAGGAAACCAAAGAGCAGGGCTCAGCCTGGGCTTCGCACGCTCACCCTCTGGCCTCGCCGTTGTCACTGGAAGAAGGTTAAGGCTCAAGGCAACTACTACAAACAGGAACTCAGAAACAGCCCAGCTCTCACCGGGCTCATTTAGATTAGCCCGAGGAGATGGAGGGTCTTTGTATGCTGATCGCAATGGACCTTTCTGCGCTTGAGATAACAACAATAATAACAATAATAATAATAATAATAATAATTAAAAAAAAAGAAAGAGAGAGGCCTTCAGGTCCAGCACCAGCCTCTGCTAGAAATGTACATCAACTACAGCAGCCCTGAAGGTAGATTCGATGGCCAGGGATCAAGCCAACCTTCTCCAGTACTAAGCACAAGCTTAGTACTTCTTAGTACAAGCTTAGTGCTCCCGTTGAGAAACTCCTGCTTGGTCCACAACTCCACAGAGATGGAAAGTCCAAGGGATCACCAGGAGCTGCTGAAGAACCACCAACCTCTCCCCCTCTCCCTCCGCCAGCCACATCCCCAGGAGCTCTTTGGGCTAGAAACACCACGGTTTGTAAAAAGTTTCGGGACAAAAAGGTAACCTACAGCCTTAAAATGTCTAAAGGGCAAAGAGTGGTGGAGTTAACTGAAAAGCACGTGCCCCGGGATAGTACATGCGTACAGGGGAGAAACGTAACACTCGGGGCTGCTCGTCTCTACACGGGAGGTGTGTTTCCTGGAGCTGGAGTATCCCGCAGGGAGCGCTCAGCAACTGGACAACGTCTCCTTCATCTCAGCCAGCAAGTTGCCGAGCAGGGTGGCATCGCTGCACTTGCCATCCACGGACACCGAGTTTTCTCCCTTGGGACGACAGGAGAGAGGTGTTAGCTCCTTGCCGGGCGCATCCCCAGCAGAGCAGGACGGGCCGCAGCGCCCGCGACGCCCCCAGGAGCTTTCAAGGGAGGACGGACACGGCCACGGAAGCAAAGGCTCCGTGTTTCCCTCTCAGCACCTCCTTTCAGATAAGGCTCTCACCTTTTTTACCAGTAGGCAGACGTGATGACCTTGGATAGAGCGACTGTACATGGATGCACAAGAATCAACGCGTTCCACAACTATAAAGAAAAGAGGGGTTTTAATTCACTGGGCCTCTTATTAAATACCATTTGCTTCCCATAAGGAGGAACTATTGCTCTGTCTGGCCTCAAGGAAGAAGGAGCTCGAAGGGAGGAGAGAGACTGGGTTAAGATGGTGTACGTGCTCTTCCCAGCTCCTAGCTGGGATATTCTGCAATTCTGACATTAGTCAGATGTCCTTTAAGTAAAATGCAAAGGTCCCGCAGCACAAACACCAACCAGAGTGAAGGATCTGGGTCAGGATACCTCCCAGGTGAAGGATCCAAAGGAGGGCTCATTTTGGGAAGGGAAAAGGGACACAGATGACAACAACATCCACAAGCTCTGAGGACACCTGTACATCACCAGATCAACAAAACCTCCTCTCCAAGACTTAGTCTGGACCCCTGGTTCTGACATCCAGACCACAGCGTGTTTTACAGCCTCCCAGCAGAGCAGACGTTTCAGAACAAGGGACTTTGCAGAAGGTTCTGCCCTGAAGACAACTCACCTGAAAAATGATGATGAAAACAGATCTTTGCCAGTAGATGCTGGAAAGAAATGCTAATTCCATCTACTTTAATAGAACTCATGTGCAGGTCCCCAGACTCTAGGAGCTTGGCAAAAGCATCACTGCAAAACAGGAAGGAAAGTCAACACTTGTTGACTTGTACAGATTCAAGTGAAATCCACCCAGTTAACCCCATGCAGACCTTAACATATCTCAGGGTGCAGAAATCCAAGGACTATTAAGTTCTATTAGGAAGAGGGTGGGAATTAGAGCAAACGTGGGGCCCGAACACGGGGACCACACTCCAGACTGTGCTGGAGAAGCGTTTTGATCTCCAACACCACCACTGCACAGGGGCGGCCGCCGGGACCAAGGCCCTTCTTCAGGATCACTTGGAACAAATTGGCGGACACGTCTGAGAAGCCGGGCGTCGCGGGAGAGAAGTGAACTCAAACAAGAGCGGTCGCAAGCAGCCAAAGCAGAAGCATGTGGCGTACGGGGCAGGGTCGGCCTGCAGCCCAAGCTGAGCTTCCCGCGGGGGCAGAAGCGCCGGCGCCGCGCGGTGCAGCCCGGGGGCACTCACCTGTAGCAAGGTGTCGTGATCAAGTACGAAGCGCAGCTGAAGTGCAATTTGAAATCGAGTTTTTCGTGAGTTGAACCTTCATCGTTCTGCAACGGGTCAAAGGAAAGGAGGTGAATGGGAGCCCCACGGTGGCAAGCGGAGGTCCCTCTCCACCTATAGGCATGGATGAGGCTACTAAGAGCCTCCAGGTCCCTTCAACACACCCTGCCAGGTCCCAAGGGATCAGTTTGGGAAGCGGCGGGGACCATTTGGCCGCTCGGACAACATTCAGACTAGGAGTTTGCTGCATTTGCCTAGAACAGCACAAGGACACGTAACTGCAGGGATCTGGCTGCCTTTTCCATCTCCTCCTGCTGAAACAGACTGAGCACATTCCATTTACACTCGCACTCAAAGATGCAGTATTCAGTTCACTATTTCCCAAATAAAGCAATAAAACGGTATTTCTCCACTCAAGTACTAAGATTAGGATTGAGTTGCTATTTTTAAGAAGCTCTTAAGCAGCTAAGCTTAGCCTCTGAAGGAGCTATAACTGCCTCCACTTGCTTCCCTGGGGCTGTTCCCAAGTACAAGCCTAATGTAATTCCTTTATTAGTTTTATCAAAATAAATCATACAGTCTTGAAACTAGGTTGATACTTGAAAACAACACAACCAGCTAAGCCCATTCTTACTCATTTTCCATCCAGTATTAGTTTTATCTTAATTCTTACTACTGCATTATATTTTTTCCCGCTCCTGTTCCAAGGAGCAGGATCCAACTGATCTCTGGGTTACAGCTCCGGGTTGCAGCTCTTTGCCCTCCTCCTTCCTGGCAGCTGCGTCACTGCAGGGACTTTCTAGCTGGCAACGTGGCCAACGCTTTGGGCTGCGTTGCTGCCAGCAATGACAATCTGGGACACGATTACGTAGTCACTCAGGACACTCCTTGCACAAGATGCCATGTAAAAAACCCACTTCTCGCAGCACAGAATGGGCTGGTGCAGCAGAGATGAAATGAAGCCCAGGGAAAGCTCTAAGCGGAGCCTGCCACTCACGGCAAGCTCCCTTATGCAGCTGAAGCAGAAGCACAGAGTTTAAAGCTCCACTTACTTTCACTATAAAGGACAGTGTTCCTTTTAACTTCTGAGCCATAACAATGCTCTGCAGTGTAAACACAAACTGGGCTTCATTGGAGATTCCTGGCATGAAGGAAAGAGAGGGAGAAAGTCAGGTCAGGGGGTGGTTTCCATGCCTAAGTAGCGACTAGAAGAGCTCAGCTCCTTGGGGTCAGTCTTTATGTACTGACCACTTTTCAACCAACTAAATACAAAATCTTCTAAGGAGCTGGAATGCAGTTATCCACACAATTCTTGTGATCTGCAAGTGCTACCGCACTTAATTCTTCCAATTTCTGAGATGCAACAGCTCCCTGTTGCTCTGGCTTTTAGTAGAGGTTGTGGAGTGAGTACCTGGGCAATGTCTAGCAGTGACAATATGCTTGCACAATTTCCATAACTGTGTGCCCATTTTCATAATATGTGACTTTAAATAGTTAACAGAAATAAGTGTTCCTAATGGCTTTTCTTTCAATGTACAGACCCATGTCAAGAACTGCCTTACACAGAATGAAAACCCAGAAATAACTCCTTGCTTTCCTTGGCAGGTCAAAAAAGCATTCTAAAAATCACTAACTCCCAGAAAATTCCTGTGAGTTTTCACTACCCTAATCTACAAGGAAAGTGAAATGGAAAGCAGTTCAGCAACTACAACTGCAGCTATCCAGGAAAAGAACCTGACCCTTGGACTCAGTTCTACATCAGACTCGGCTCTTGACAGACAGAACCACCTGTGTCTATGGCCACACTGTCGAGAGACTTATCTCCAACAAAGAGAAGACCGAGAGGGCATCTGATCAATATGTCCAAGTACCTGAGGGGACAATGGAGGGAGGAAGGGGCCAAACTCTTCTCAGTGGTGGCCAGGGACAGGACAAGGGGTAATGGGTACAAGCTGAAACCCAGGCAGCTCCATCTCCATGTGAGGAGGCACCTCCCTCCTGTGAGGGTGCCAGAGCCCTGGAACAGGCTGCCCAGGGAGGCGGTGGAGGCTCCTTCTCTGGAGATCCTCCAAACCTGCCCAGATGTGACCGGGTGCCCCGTGCTCTAGGTGTCCCTGCTGCAGCAGGGGGATTGGATTAGATGATCACTAGAGGCCCCTTTCCAACCTCAACTTTTCTGGGATCCTGTGCAATTGTGTGGACGCACAGATAGATGGAGATGTTTTTCTGGAAAAGAATAAGAGGCTCAGACAACTCTTTCCACAGGAGGGCACTGCAGGACTAAGCATATCCCCAGAACGGTGCACAAAGGCTGGCGTACCAGGGGGTAGCTGGAAGGGCACAGGAATCCCATCATGTACTGAGGCTCCTTCTGGTCGGAGCATTTTAGTGTTGAGAGAGTCCAGGACATTTAGTTCCATGCTCTTCAGGAAGCTAGTGCTTTTGTTCTCCAGGATAACAGAGACAGTAACTTGACTGTCATTTTGCAGGTTCCCCTGAATATCGTAGGTCTGCAAATGCAGGAGAGAAGAAAAAAAATAAATTAAAGTGGAAAATCCCAAGGATGCTCCAGAAACCCCAAACGCCCCCGACAGCAGAATAAGGCAAGTTTAAAAGAGCAGGTATTTTGACAGTTGTAAGGATGATGAAAAGCTCACTTGTGATGAGTTCTGCAGCACTGCTGAGCAGTGGGAAATATGAGCTCCAAAGCTTGGTTACGCAAGACAAGCCTAAGAACGGGGACTGAAGCCTGTTACTGTTAACACCCCCTGTAGCTGCTTGGATTTCAATAGTTCTGCAGCTATATGCTCTCTACACAAGTTGCTACATTATTCTGGGTATTATGTAGAAAATAATCCCCCAAAAAGAAGGATATTCCCTTCTTTTCTGAGGAAACACAAAAAAAGGACATGATTTGAACATCTGTGATCAGGAAGCTCACCATTTTAATGTAAGGGTTTTCTGCCAGAAGTCGGTAACTGGACATAGGCTGGAAAAAAAAAAGTATTTTTTTAATTTGTTTAGCTGTAGCCTGGAGGAAGAGGCAGGAGTTGCCAGTGCAGAGCCACTCACTGGTAGTGGTTCATCATCTAGCGTTCCGTTCTGTACCGACTCCGCTGCCTCCTCCTCACTGTGATGATGCTTCTTTTTGGATTTCTTTTTATCCTTGGACTTCTCTTCTTTCTCTTTCTTGTGTTTTTTCTTCTTATGTTTGGAGGACTTCTACAGAAAAAAAAAATGTAAAACTACAACAAGTCCTTAGAAGACGCCCCTACCTTGCCAGACATCACCTCATGAGCCCTCTCCCAACACCTCACCCCTGTGTGTCTCTCTACACCCACCAACTCACTTCCTGGAAGACCGAGCACAGTTCTCTGCTACTGCACAAGGCTGAAACAGAGGCCTCATTCCTCACACTCCAATAATCCCTCTGTGATTATTGCCTCTGTTGAGTCCCAGCACACCCGGCGCCCTGCTTCCCAGCCACTGCTGCCCCCTTGCAGATGGGCACTGCACTGAACAGGGTGCACTTGGGAACCCCTGTGTGCTCATTCAGGAGGAACACGCAGCTAGAGGTGTTCACTTCTGCCACTTACCTTTCCTTCATCCTCTTCCTCCTCCTCTTCCTCTTGTTCTGCCCTCTCGTCCTTTTTCACTCCTTCGGGTTCGCCCACAACAGCAGCACCCACTTCAGGCTCGCTCTGCACAGACCATCAGCGGGTTACACATTTACCAGCCACAGTTAAAAGGCTGAACTCCAGCCAAAAAGCAATCTCAAAGATGCTCCCTGCCACCCCCCTCCGTAAAAACCCTCCTGCTCTCTCAAGGATTACATCAGACTAAAATGATACAAAGCCTTTCATTAGAGATCTCTGACACTTGGCAAATATGACAGACTGGACAAGACACATATCTCCGTGAAGGAATTTGAATCTTTATATTCCTTCTCTCTGTCAAAAATCTCCCATCAAAACTCATGGGGTTTTTCTCTTGGTCTAAATAGATCTCAGATCTATTAATACTGTTAGTGCCTAGATCAAGCTAGAAAACGAAGCCTTAGCTGATACTAATTCAAATTTCATCATTTCATCAGCAGCTGCATCTGTGTTTCTGTCCACTGCTCCGCCTAGTGGAGCAAGCTTGAAACATTCAGTCAGCATCTGCTGGCCAGAGACATGAAATTTGACCATTTCACGGCACTAAGTTGAGGAGATGAAGTCTTTCCCTTTCCTCCTGCATGGTGACACGGTGCTCGTATCACAGCTAACACGAACACCAGAAGAAGCTTCTTGTGCCATGGTAATTGGCCTACCTGTGGCTGGGAGGTGGAGGCAGGTGGTGGAGCAGTAGAAAGCCAGAAATCCAAGTCTTCCCCCTGAACCCAAGAGAAAAGAAAACTTGCATTTCTGCAGACTGGTTTACAAAAAGAAGGTGAGTTGAGTCTTCAGAGTAACTGTCAATCAATGCCAAGTTTTAAGCAAAAAAATTATGAAACATATGGGATATGCAATGAAGATGAGTCCCACATATTTCAGTAACTAGAGAGTTTCTTACTTTTAAAACTGACAAAATATCAATGAACTCAGCTTTGAAATTAGAGTCGGATGATCATCAGCGCAGGCTGCTGTAAGCTGAAGTCTGCTGATAAGGCTGAGTGCTATTTTTAGTCACAGATATCTTTAAATACATGCAGTTACAGTAGAAGTGGTTTAAAGCAAAGAAAATCAAAAGCATTCAGCTGTTTGTTTAGGAACAGTCCCATGTGACAGCTGAGGAACAAAACACTCAGCAATATATACAGTCTGTAACAGCTTTTTTTTTTTTTAATACAGTACCCAAACAGTTTTCAAATATGTTTGAAAATCACCTTTTTTTCCTCTTCCTCCTCTACTGCCTTTTTCTCTTTCTCTTTTTTCTTTCCTTTCTCTCTCTCTTTTTCTTTGTGTTTCTTTTCCTTCTTTTTGGGCTTCTTGCTCTTCTTCTCTGCAAGGGGAGCTTCTGAGTCTGGTGACTTCAAGTTCTCTGCATTTCTGTGTCTCTGCACCGGGAGCTTCTCGCTGTCTGCTAAGGGTCTTAAAACCAGAGATGCCGTTAGTCCTGGGGTGCAAGTAGGACGCTCTCTCCCGCAGTTTGGACTGTGCTGAACTGCAGGACACAGTTGCATTTTATTTCAAACAATTGTTTCCAAAAGTACGGCTAGTAGTTCAGATTTACCATGTGCCCCAAATCCTTTCCTTAGGAATTTCTGTGATTTCTTTTCCCCTCCCAATTCTTGCCATAGACTGTCCAGAAACCAGTGAGGAAGAAGCTCACTGACTGCCTCTTTCTAAAACTTCTGCTAACATTTTCACATCGGAGCAGCAAACAACAGTTTGGGAAGACTTCTCTTGGTCTTACTCTCCTCATTTTTTTGCTTATATTGTAAGCAGCACCAGACTTGATCCATTTTTACTTTGAAACCAATCCTACAGAGGCCAGCAAGTTCCCCTCTGTTTGAAGGGCAAGCAGATCTCATTTTAAAACTCTTGCACAAAAAAGACTATTTCACAGGAATAGCGGCAGAGAGTCAACAATGAGGTCGTCTCACACAAACATGGGGGTCAGGGACTTCAATAGCACCGTATCCCTCCTAGTACTTATGCTGCCCAGTGAAACCAAGCTCACAAAGGAGGGCGACCGCTTGGTGAAACGTTCTTACCTGGAAGGCTTCCCTGAAACCAGACTGCAAGTGAGCGTGACACAGACATAGCAGTGCAAGCACAGAGAGAGAGAGAGAGAGAGAGGACAGACGTGAGAAACGTGACAGGAGGGCACAGCGACTCACGTGGAACGGGACAGGAATGGATGGAAACGATACACAAGCCTAAAGACGCCTCCTGGAGCACCCCGAGAACCTGCTTAGTGTTTGCTGTGCTGTTTAGACTTCTCGTGCAAATACCAGCTCTACTCGTGTATATTCATTTCTTTTACATATCACTGCGGACTCAGAGAGGAACGTGCTCAGTTCAGGGTGGGCAGTGAAGGGCATCTTCCAAATTTGCTCTTACACACACACTATTTTTTTTAAAGGAACTGTGATGCCAAACTTGTACAGACTCCTATCAGAAATGCAGAGTGTGAATCAAGCTTTAAAGTTGTTGAAGCACCACACAGAGAGAGAACGTGTAAGTGCTGGCTGTAGATGGTCTTTCAAGTCTTGTAAGAACCCAAAAAAAGATATTAACACACTCAAATGCTCACCTTACAACCTCTGTTCTTTCAGACCCCAGTCATTTGTGCAGTTCCCACCTCTCCCCCAGAACTTACATCACTTTAGCAGTGTAGGTTTTAGCCTCTATGCTGCCATAGGAACCAGAAGTACATGATGGGAACCCAAAATGGATGATGAGCTACGTTTTTTTGTGCAAAAAACCTCTCCATGCTCTATAGCATGGAGAGAATCTTCTTACCTTTGGCTCCTTTGCCCCAGCCTAGCTCTCACACATTCAGGTTAACAATAAAGCTACCCTGCGTGTGGATGAGATGACCTCTGGAGGTCCCTTCCAACCTTAAGCATTCAGTGATTCCAAGTAAATTCGTAGAAGAAACTGTCACTTACTTATCCAGATCTATATCAAGTGCCTTATAGGGATCATTCGGATCTTTATCATCCTCATCACTGGGCAATGCATTCTGCAAGACAGAAAGAGACCTGCAGTAAACAAGAGGCAACTGAACTGAACTTTGAATCCTGGAACTTGAATCTCCCTAAACCTGCCCCGTTAGATGGTTAAGCACGAAACAAGCCAGCTTGCAGCTAGGCAAAAGGAGCTGTATGAACAGGGCAGCTGAATGCAGCATCTGCTTATGAGACGAATCTGGAAAAGAAAAGCATTCTTTGTAAACTGAAGAATTTGAATTGCTGCTGTTTGGTTTTGATTAGAGGAAGCTTTAGGAACAACAGATCACATCATTAGCATGTGCAGTTAATTATAATCAGCTGCAAAGCTGCTGACTAGACAGTAAGTTAATGTCAGAGTGAGGCAGCAAAGCATTAGAAATGAAGTGGCTATTTGGACAGTTGTTTTTACAGCAGAGATGCATATTGCTTTTCAATTTGCTTCGGTAGCATTTTTCATCTTTTTGTACATAAAAAAACACTACCATTTCTTCTCCTACAAAGGAGGACCATTTCAGTCAATTGTTTCTTCAAGTGCTCTGCAAGAAATCAGAGTTCTTGGACTGCAAGACTCCAGATGGGCTGAAAATTTGCTGGGGAAGAAGATGGTGACAGAAAGGGAGGCAGGAATCTCTCCAGAAAAGCTCGAGGAGAGCCCTGCAGCTCAGAGCACCACACACAGGCAACTAACCTCCGGCATCTCTTCTGTGATGATATCAACATGATGAGCTGGGGCAATGTCCTCCTCGCTCTCTGTGTGCAGGGAGTTATGGCGGTGATGTTTACCTCTCTTCTCCTTTTTCTGTTTTTTCTTCTTCTTGTCTTTCTCCAGCTTCTGTTTGTGCCTTCGCTCCTCTTCCAGTTTCACATACTGGTCGGACATAGGCATTCCTGCAGGGGAAGCCAAGCTGCCTTCAGGCTAGAGCACAAACCCACACTGATCACGGCAACACTGCGTTGGAAGCAAACCTGGATTCTCGTTTTTCAGAATCACAAGGGTCAACACTTCTCGACCACTCCACATCAGCTCACGTTTCCTTCTTGCAGCAGCTTTATGACTAGATTCCATTTCTCTTCAAAAATAGGACAAAGCTCTATCCTGCTCTCTGATTCTCATCCACACTAAGCGGATTAAAAATCGGGCTAAAAATCGTTACTTTAAATAACCATCAGCTCCAAGACAGCCCACTAAAACATTCCAAATGTGACTGTTTCCTACCCAGGGCAGTCATTAGTTCATGTGTTACAGACCTGGCTGTACAACGTGTTGAGTCAGAGAGTTACTTTAAATACTGTGTGGAGACACCCAGACTGCAAAGCACATCTGGGAAAACACTGGTTCTCGCTCAGACTGACTTGCATTCGCACACGCACATGAGCTGAGCAGAGATATTTAAGAATCTCCAGGAATCAGGTTCCCTGCCTCAAGAAACTAAAAAGGAACTGTTAGCGTTAACTGAATTTCTCTAACACCCTGAAAAGATTCACTGCACTTACCTGGAACTTTTAAGGGGACAGAAAGATCTATCTGGACCACAGGTATATGTTCCACGCCTGGAGTGTCTTGGTATCGCTGCACAAATGAAAATAGGTTACGTTCTGAGTATCAGCAAACACATATCTATGTAAACAAAAACATTTCAAACCGTTCAGTCCTAAATCCCATCTGGTAGCAGGGCACAATTATTTTGGAGCTGACTGGTAACTATTCTGCAGGACTTGGCTTCCGGCTGTAGTGCTCTACCTCGAGAGAGGTTTGTTACAACCCTGAAAACCTTCCATTTTGTGTTCTACTGGTAATAACCTGCCCCTTCAAAAGACAGCGCTCGGGAGCATTTAGCTCTAAGCTGGAAGGCCTCTGGAGATGCACTGGAAGCTGGACGACCTTAGGACAGAAGGTCCCTTGAGGATTTCTTAGCAAAGACAAGGCTTCGTAGCTGTAGGTCACCACTCCAACTGCTGGGGTACGGGGCAATGAGAAGTGCAGTAGAAGCCACCAGACCTTTCCCCGTGAGAAGGTGCAGCTCCCACATTTAGAGAGCCTTCGCAGGAGAGGAGAGCAGCAGGTTTTCACCCAGACTCACCTTCTGTGGGGAAGGGGAGCTTTTAATATAAAACGGGTTGTTGGCCTGTTCTTGTTTCCGGGCTTCGCGACGCTGAAAGGAAAAGAAGTGCAGTTATGTTTGTTCACAGGCAAAGATGGATAAAGGCACTGGAGGGCAAGTGTGAGCTCCCTGAGTATCTGCAACACTGCAAAACTACTTGCAAAGACTGCAGCAAAACGAATGATCAAAACCAGCTGTTGAGCTTGATAGTTAGGAGACATGCTGGAACATAAGCACAATTACTACTAAAATATTCTTCAGAAGGTGAAGAAAGGATGTCCTGAGTCTAGATTAGAGCTAGGAACTCCCTGGACAGCAGATTTGGAAGGCAGTTCGTTTGTTTCTATCCTCATTTTTGCAGCGGAGAGGAAGATGGAAGGATTCTTGCAAAGAAATAAATGTCTCCATCACAACAGTCAGAACAAAGTCAGCAGCAGGAAAGGTGCTATCGCTGCTGGCCACAGTCCCATCACCCAGGAATTAACAGAATGTGCTGTGGTCTGTGATCAAAGTTACCCAGCTTTCAGCTGCTGCTTCTCGTGCTGCTGCAGAGGCCTTTCACAGGGAGACAGGCAATAAAAGGCAGCTGAGCAGAGCAGACACATAACAAAATATTAACTGCAAAGCGCTGCCCTGAGCAGCCTGCCCTTCAAAATGAATCACAAGGCATAAATTGGGCAGGAAAGAAGCAGTGAACTCCCACAAAATAAACCCATACCCTCCCATCAACCAAAAAAAAAAAAAGAATCACTAAGTGGTCATCAATTTTTCAACTTTACAGCACCAAAAATAATATATCTAGGTGGGTGGGTATCTAGGTAGGTGGGTATCTGGATAAATGATTAACACATCAGGTTTTTAAAATGGCTCAGTACTAGCAAGGGCTAATGGTTTCCATTTGAACAAAATAGATAAGTGAGGCTTCCTGATCTTCAGTGCTGAAGTACGCATGGAAAAAAAAGCGTTCTGAAGTTCCCTCACTCTGGCCAGCTCCTCTTCATCGATTTCGGGCTGCTTTTGCCGGGAATGCCTTTGCTCCTCGTCATGGAAAATCGTTTTGGGCTTTTCGTCCTCAGACTCGCTGTCCGACGGAGGTTCGTTGATCCAGGCGTCGAGGTCCAAGCTGGCGAGAATGGCAGTAAACACCAACACAGAACGTTACTCGGAAGCTCTGCGTTTAAGCTCAGTTTAAGAGGTCACACAGTTTACATGAGGTTTTGGGAGAGAGAAGGAGACTTACCCCTCGGGAACTGGCACTTTTTTCTGCGCTTTAGGGGCTACAGGGTTGAGCTCACCAGCAAACAGGGCTATCACTTCCTCAGCTACAGGTACTTCTTTTATTTGGAGCTTTTGAATGTATTTTATTAGCTGTAAGATGCAAGAAGCCTAAAAGCAAATGGAGAATTTCAAAGTTAGTATCAACAACGGGACCAAAACCCAATTGCAACAGAAGGCACCAAAACAAGTTTGACCCCTGCACTGAGGGAATTAAGGGAAGCGCCATAAACTAGGTATGCAGAGCAAGTATTACAGATCCGAGATCCCCTCCTCTAGTTGCAACCATTTTGGTATTGCTTTGAATATACCTCTCAAAATCCAGGTGTCTGAGCCCCCTGTAGCACACACTGTTATTTAGCCTTACAAACAGAACCAGGTGTGCACTAGACTGGATTTTCCAAAATGGATTTTCTTAAAATAAAAGAAATATTCCAAGTAAAAATGGAGGTTTTCAATGAGGGAATGAGTAATGGGGCTGGGCTGAGGAGGCCGAGTCCCACTCTTCATAGTCACCTTTTTTAATCACTGGATGAAAATCAGAATCTGCTGCTGAGTTTATCATGTTTTACTATAAAGTAACCATTTGCAATTTTTAATCTATACCGTACACAAAACCAATATAAACTGAATTAGACTGACAAATTAAGCAAGGGACAGTCACACTTTCAGAATTATGTTCTGTTTTTCCAGACACTACAGATAATGGTCTTCAACTTGTTCACCTTCCAGCCAAGGATTATTTCTGATGTACGTAACGGCAGCTTGTTTCAGAACACGACTGCCATGGGATTCCATTTCAGGCATCAATATTTAAAAGCAGCTCTTTTTAATTAACTTAGTAGCACATCACCAAATCACTGTGGTCAATTGATATCATTCTGAATGGCCACCTTGGAAGGCAGACTTCAAATCTGTCAGATATTTCATGCTTTTGAAAGCACAGAAATGAACGCTAAGTGACATTCGTGCTTGCATAACCACAAACCAAATCTTTCCAAGGGAAGCTCTCATGAGCAGTCTTCAGAGAGGGCACTGAGCCGGAATTAGACCCAGGCTCTGCCATAAAATGTCACCACTCTTCCCACTTCTTTAATTCTCTGGTGTCCGTTGCCCCGACTTACGCAAAGTGCAGAAAAGCAGCAAAGCTCCAGTGATGGCACTGCTTTTAAAAGCACGCGTACATGTTCATAGAAAAAAAATATATAAAAGAAGCCATCATTTATATTGGCGTCTGTATAACGAACCCCATGGTAATTATGCTCCCTTACCCTCTCCTGCACCTCTAGATCTGCGCTCTGCACAAACTGAGGCAGACGCTCAATCATCAGCTGGGTGATTTCCTGGGCTGCTTCCTTCTCCCCGGATTGCTCCTTCTGCTGCAGGATGGACGCGTAGAGCTTCACCATGTTCTGCACATAGACGGCCTGGATGTGGCCCGGCAGGGTTGTGACTTTAGGCCTCAGCATGGCTTCTAAAGTTTGGTTTGCTTCCTCCAGGTGTCTAAAAAAAAAAAGACAGGGGGACAAATGAGAGATAGCAATGGACAAAGCTCAACATTTCACCCAACAGGAGAATTTGTAAAAGCCTTGGTTGCAATACAATGTGCTCTGGACAGATAAGGCAGACTACAAATATGCAAACATTTATTATCTGCATGTTTTTCCCTTCCAGACTGCAGTAATAACAAAATACAGAATTTACAGCTTTAGCCTACCAGGAAAAAAACAAAAACAATGAAACCACCCACAAACAGAACACAGAAAAGCACAAAACCAACCCCCAAACCCTCAAACAAGCCAAAAAGGGTGTGTGCCTATGAGGGCACGCCAGTCTCTGTGCTTGGGAGTGCAGCGTTCCCCCTCTCCCGGAGCATTCAATGCCAGTTTTGGGTTCCAGCTCCAAGGGCAATGTGGAGGTGGCAGCAATGCAGCCACGTCCCTGCCATGCTGCCACCCACCACTCACACCAGTGAGCTCGGAATTTTGGCTTAATAACAGAAAGACAATGAAGTAGACAACACCTAAAACCCAGAACAACAGTGACCCGAATCTCCCCTTGAGAACAAGCCACTGAAAGGGTGCCCAGCTTCTTTTTCGTGCAAAACGTACTCCGAAAACTCGCCGCATATCCACGCAGCAGCATAGAGCACCTCGCAGATCCCGTTTCTCTGCGCGTTGCTGGCTATGAGGTGAGCGTTGTCCAGCAGCATGGCCATCTGAGAGACTGCAAACCTGCGGATGGCTTTGACGCGGATGGCGACGTCCAGCATCTGCGCTGCTATGAGATGCCCGTGCCGCGTGCCCTCCAGGCGCGTCAGCTCCACCAGGATGCTGATGTACCTACAGGAAGAGGCAGTTTCATCAGCAGACAATCACTCATGACCTTTGCTGAGTACAAGCCGGTGCGTAAAACCACTGACCATTCAAAGTTTGTGATGTATTGGTAGTTGGACTGACTACAAATGTCTATGATTTTGGTCAGCAGCTCGTCCCGATACGTTGTCCCTTCAGCTTTATCCACGTGAATCATCAGTTTCTTCACTATCTCCATCAAGTTCTTCTTCGATACCTGTCAGAGGTTAAGAAATTGAACAAAAAAGTAAGCCATTGGCTGGGCAAAGTCCTTCCAATTGCACTAAAGCAGCCGCTAACTCTTTGATGGACCTACATTATGTCTTAAAATCAGAACACAAGAGATGGTAAAACCTTTTGCAAGCAGATCTTCACTCCTATCTAAGGAGCACAGGTGCAACGGGGAGCTAGGTTTGCTCAGCCCTAGGTGGAGTTAGACTTGGCTTTTCTTTTAGCAGCTAGGAGCCAAAGAGGTTTGAACTGGGAGGAACCTCTGAACATTGCCCAAGTCCAACCACTTGCTCAAAGAAGGACCTAATTGCTCACGCCCTGGTCCAGTCAAGTTTTAAAAATCTCCAACAAATGGAAGACTGATCAGAAGGATCAAATTTAATGGTTAAAATGCAGAAATCCAGGAGGAAATGAGTTTTAAGTAAAAGTTTAAAAGTAAGCATTACTTAAGCTAGTAAACCGAAGCAACTGGAGGATTCATTTACATCTAACAACCAACTATTTAACAACCAACTCCAATTATTTTTGCAGCAACATTAAAGCTGCTGCCCTAATCAAATTTGAGTGAAGTTGTCAACTTGTGAGAGGGGTGGGAAAAAAAAAAGCCTCTGTATTCTTTACTTCCTCTTCTAAAATGGGAAGCTTTGAGACGTTACCTACGTTACCTCTTCCTGTGGGATCGGCTTCTCCAAGCTCCCTCCCCTCACTAAGTGAAAGAGACTTTATGGATCACAACCACAAGACTGCAGGGGAGAGGGGAAGAGCTGAGGATTTCTTAAGCATTGGCCTCTTGGCCAGAAAGTCACAGGGACTGGAGGGGAAGGGAAATGCCCGTGGACACCTACCATGCCATAGAGGAGGTCTAAAGCCCTGAGGCGGATAGACTCGTCTTTGTCATCCAGACATTGCAGAATGAGGTCCTTGTGAGACTGCACGGACTTGGGATGCGTTTTCAGGATTTTGGACATAGCTAACAACCCCAGGTACTTCACTGTGAAAGACACAGAATAAAACTTCTTTCCAAATATAGAAATACTGTTTTGTGTTGAACACGAAATCTTAATGAGTGCTTCTACTTAACCCTCCATTTTAATATATTGCAATAAAATCCTCTGATGAGGAGAGAAAGAAATGCCCTATCACAAGTGGCATTCCTTGATTCTGCACTGTCCCATAGAGGGACATAACTGCATAGGTATCTTTACCAGTCTTGTTTTGCCACGATGGAAATTATTGATCCCGAGATCTTCTTCTCAAGGAACCTCCCTTCCTGCATGCTACTATTACACTTACACTACAAAACATCCCTCACTACTTTCCAAGCAGAAAGTTTTTAAAAAGGGAAACCCCAGAGCATGGAAACAGTCATGGTTTGGATTTACAAGACCACAAACAGCAGCAATTCCTCTCTTTTAAAAAGACTCCTTGCAAGTGTTCACTACCCAAAATTATTTCCAGGAATTGTTTACAACATACCAGGCACTAGTATTCTGAACAAGCTGCTTGCAGAAATAGCCCATTGCTCTAGGACTGCTTTTTTTCTGCTGCAATTTCTCTCCAGTGGTCGTTCACTACAAGTTTCCACAAAGACAAGCAACATACTTACAGTTCTGGTCAGAATCTTCTATTAATATTCTTAACTTCTGAACACAAAGCTGAAAAAAAGACCAGGTCACGCTTATTACAGAAGCCTGAAAAGTCTTTAAAAAAAAAATCTTAGTAAAATAAATGAATAAAATTCAGTATGCAAAGGTGGCTCTAATAAACAAATGCTCTGACCAGGACCCATGGCTTCTAGGAAGACAGACTTGTTGCACTAGCAATTGTTAAAATTAAAAGAACAGTTCTCAGGATTGTACTGAGAGCAGCAGACGAAGGTAGCAGTTAAGAAACCTCCAAATGAGAAGAAGCTGCATCTC
>NW_020455517.1:128333-142954 GCF_003342845.1 Nothoprocta perdicaria
TGTACGTACCTGTGTATAAGGTTGGTCAGGGGCTCAATCAACTTCTTTCCCAGCCTAGGTTCTAATGGAGTAAGAGCACCAAACTATTCAAAAAGCGTGGACAAGAAACCAATTTAATAACCGGTTTTAAGCAGCGTAAAAACAGCACTTAAACTGCAATTCACTAGATTTTACAAAGCTATATTAAACTATTTTTTCCTTCTGTTTGCAAACACTAGGGGAGATTACTAGTTTCTTTTTCTTTTAATGATAAGAATACCTCCAAGCAGGAGATCTATTTCCACACCCAAAAGCAGGTAATGAGAATCCCAAGCCTGCACAGGGAGATCTACAACACTCACCAATTTTATAATTTTAATGAGAACCCAATTGTTGGTTGACGACGTCATCAGCTTGAAGAACAGCGGAGCCAGGGAAAGGTAGTTCTTGGGATTGCGTCTGGCCAGTTCACAAATAACATTTACTGCAGCAGACTGCACACCTGAGGAACAGAAGAGGGAAAAGCAGGAATCTCATCATGGGCTTAATGGCAACTGAAGCTTCTGGTGCAGAATACACCAGACAAAAGCGGGGAAAGATTCTGATTCTGAATCTTTTGGGCCGTACCTTAAGAGAGGCAACTTGTTTGCAGAATGCTGGCATTATAATTAATAGCCCTACCCACCATGCGTGAGGTTTCAAGACATTTGTTTCTTTAAAAGAAGTATTTTGCTTTTTTTTTTTTTTTTTTTTTTTTTTTTAGTTAAAACAGCTACAAGAAAGGGAAAGTCTCATTTAATAACCTCATGGAGCATACTCATTTCTTTTCAGCCTCAAAATCCTTTTTCTCCTCATTTAGGAGTCTTTTATTCTTGTAGAAAAGACTCCTTTCATAAAACATTTTCATAAAGCGTCTCTAATAAGTCTATTTCCTCCTTCCGTGTTTTTTTTTAAATAATTCCTGAAAGATGGCTCTTACGCACTCCTATCAAATTAGTCCGACATGCGTATTTAAACTCCTCTCTAGACACACATATACAAGCATATTCAAATAAGTTCAAAACCTAGGAATGATACTGTTTTAATAACATTAAATATGAAACAAGAAATGGATGCTTCAAAGAAGGCATTATTGATATGGCAAATTCAACTCACCCTCCTACTAAAACGATGAACCAGCACACCAAAGATGACTATAGAATTTTTACATGTTCTCTCCACCAACTCCTATATCTAGATAGGATAGTCTGCTTGAGCAGACTGTATTAGAATCCACTCACCAGGGTCTGGATCTTCAAGCTTCTCCTTAAGGCGAGGAAATGCAGGACGGAGGGACTCCGGGTACTTCAGAAAGACTTTGTACATGATTAACACTGCTTTCTTCCTTATATAAGGCTTTGTATGCGACATCTGTTAATGAAACACCAGAGATCAGCCTCTAACAAATGTACATGTCCAGAACTCACCTCGGGGTCCGTGTCTCAACACCATCTTTCAAAATTGTTCTCTAAGGATTTTGGCTCTTTTTAAAGAGCTCGGCTTTTGAAGCGAGAGAAAAGCACTGTCATTTCTCACTCCAACTAATCAATCTATACAAACTCCTCCCTTTCAGCTAACTAGCATCCGTGTAGGCTCTCCAAAAACCTCACAAAAATATCAAAGTGTCAGTTCCTACTTGCAGTTCAAAGATTAACAGATATTTACCAGATTCAAACAATTTAAACATTCTTTACACACCTACTTCTGGCACAAATTCAGTCTTTCTCATCAACTCACCAGTGTCATGATGTCATTTGCCAAGTCCCTGGCAAGATCTGGAGTAACAAAACAGGACAAGCCAGTCAGTGCAACTCCAGTATCATATTGGTTAGGACTACTCAGATCCTAGAAAAGGAAAAAAAGGCTCAAAAATTTAAGATTACACAGGATGTAGAGAAACAGCTTTCTCAGACCAGTTTTATTCATTCATTATGAAGAAGACTTCCTATTCCATGGGAGTAATTGTGCAGCTACTGAGGAATGCCATCCAATCCCCACTGAGATACACTTAGCACAGGGTTTTAACAAAGGGTATGAAGTATAATTTAACAAGGAATGGAAGACATATCAGACAATACACCCCAGACACAATCAAAAATCTGCCTAAAATATCAGAAATTAAATCCAAAAAATCTAAAACTATACAGTATCAAATCAAAATTGCTCTCCCTTCCCTGTAATCTCATTGTGCTTAATAGTGCCCACCTTAACATCCCTACTACAGAAGTGAAGTTGTCAGTAAATTAGAAGGAAAGGCAACTCACAACTTTCAATTCAGAAAGACCAAACACATGCCAGTGTGCCTGAGTTCCTATACCATATTTTCTTTCAAACTGTTAAATAAATTAATATTCTTATCTGAATATACCAGAGTATGAATTATAAAACCAGAGCTCAAAAGGCGCACAGCATTGCAGAATCAATCCCTAATTGTAGAACATGGATGAACATTACTAGAAATATGTATTTATCAGAGCTGAATAGTTTAAAAGATAATGAAGAGCACTAACCAGATACCAGACAACATCCCTTTTTAAAAAAACATTATTTAATAAAAGCTATTTTCAGCTTTTTGGACTACGAAGCAAGGAAACAGAATTCTACTTTGACCTGTGCTCCCCCTGCAATTACAGAGATTTGAAACAACAGGTAAGGAGACAACGTAAGAAAAAAACCTTGCGAACCCAAGACAAAAAGTTACCTTTCGGATTTGATTAGTTGTTAGCATAATTACGTCGGTCCCTTCATGAAAACACTGAGAGGCGGCCAGGTAACCAATTCTCTGTAAACGAGATAGCAGGAGAAAGACAGTTATTTATAAGGTCAGATAGAGCTCAAATGAAAAACTGTTAGCCTCATGGGCTAACTGCAATATTAAAAAGTTACTGCAGTTTTAATTGCACAGAGAACTTACTTTGAATGTAAACTTTGATGCACTCATGACTTCAATAATATTGAAAGCTGCCCAACTGATGTCGTAGCCCAACATCTGCAACTGTTAACAGAGAAGCCAAGGTAATGAAGTTGTAAAACAAGATACTGGAGAAAACAGTCAGATACCTGGTTCCATCTTCAATTTAAGGTAAGAGTCCAAAAAACAATACTGTAAATTATCTCAAGTTTGTGGCTAACGCTACGCTCTACGTCACGCTGTAGAAGTAGAAAAACTGCACCAGAAGCAAGTTCTACAATTTTTTCCCTTTCAGAGAGAAGGAAAAAAAAAAAAAGCAAACCCAAACACCCTTTCCTCAGCACTATTTTCCTCCCTTTCTCCACAGAGGGCTGAGCAAAGAGAAACTGAGATGCCACGTTCCAATACTGGCCTAACCACGTGGCAAGTTAGGCAAGAATCACCACAGCTGAAGTCGACAACGTCCTTTGCTTGACCAGCTGGCAGTCACAAGACCAACGCAAAGTTAGAGATAACCCAACATTATGTCCCACTTACGTAGGTAAGTTTGCAGACTGCGTTTGCCTTCACTGCGATATTGTCCTGCTTTAGCTCCTGCTTGATTTCATCGATGCACTGGGAGATGTATTTTGCCTGAGGGAAATAAAGAAAGTTACTTTCATGCTCATTTGCCACAGAACATTCAGCTTTGTGGGCTTCAAGCCTGTTAACTCCAAGAGCAGAAAGCTAAACGCATCATCTGCAAGTCCCAAGTTTCCCACATGCACATTATCTAGGTAGGCACTTCATTTTGATGGGAACTCTCATTAACAAGGAACTGTTAAAATGCTTTATTCCAAAACCTAAAATCCCCAGAAATGTCTCTGCAGGGCATTTCCTTCCCCGCATTACACTGGTCAGTCCAGAGCTCTTGTTTCAAAGACCTGTGAATAAGAGCTGCCCAAGGAACATTGTGTTTCACTGCTCTTAGAGCATATCTTAGATTTAAGGTGACTGATGAAAACAGAAATTATCCCTCGTTTGGGGTATATTGGGAAATTCCTCATTTGGGAAACTCTTTTCGCTGGAACTCGTTAACTATTTCCATTGAGCCAAAAAATGATGAAGTGAAGGCACGGCCCTGGTTTGTGTTTTAGATAAAGGATTTGGCCACTTGAGCATTTGGATAAGGAACACCTGTTTATTTGTAGGATGCTCCCACTTGGTGGGATTCAAACGTCAATGTTTGCGCTTCAATATTTGGCCCTTTGTTTCTTTTCCAACCATCGTGTCTGTGCTTGTGGGAGGGATATGGCAAACCTGATCTAAAAATGCGTGCAGATTTTTGCTTTAGGAATAGGCTTAATTCAGTCAGAGACTCTTTCAGCTCACGATTAACTATGGTTAAAACACTAAAGGTATCTGCAAGAGATATCATAAAAGATTTAAAGGCAGAGAAATAATCTCTCCTTAGAAAGCCACATATGCACTGGGGTATTTATCACTCAGTAAAAATCAACTGTCCCAAGAACCAGGTCAGAAGCAGTTCACCTAATGCAAAGGAGAATCCTGCACAAATAGCATTACTTTCCACCAAAGTATTTTTCAACGCAGAAGTTCAACTATTGACATTTCTCCTCTTTATACAAAAATCTGTGCATGATTCCCCACTGTTCTTTGGCCATTTACACTGTCCTTACACTTCTAGCTATGAGATTCAGCAGCTTAAAGTGAAAGATGCTATTCTTAATAAATAGATGAGAAGAAAAATATGTTATACAAGGTGTGGAGTGCAACGAAACTCCTGTGACCGAAGCAAAGGAAAGCTGCAAGTGAATTTTAATGCAGGGTCCTTACGCTCTGAGCAACACTCACCTAATGACAACTTAGCCTGCTGCAATTTGGAATCTAGCAACCCCAAAATTAGAACCCACCACCAAGAGGCAAGGTGAATAAATGCTATTCAGAGCAGAAACAGCCTCCTTGGGGTAGCCGCTCTGAAGCGGATAGAATAATTGGACTTTTTTCCTCTTGAATCTTGAGGTTAGAGAGACAAAGCTGATTCCTCCTGGTACGACCAGTATCCGTTCCTGAGACACTCGGGCTTTGTTGAACCCCACTGAGCTCTTGCTTGGCCCCTTCCTGCAGCCCCTCAAAGGGATCTTCAACCAGCAGCCCGCTCTCAGGCAGCTCAACTCAGAAGGTACCCCAAGACCAGAAAACTAGCCAAGGAATTTACTCTAAGAAATGTAACATAACCCCAAACACCCATACTTGGAAAGAAATACCACCTCTGTGGCAGCATTTCTCAGCTCTGTGGATGAACCAAGCACCAAACAACTCCTGTCACCACAGAGCGCCTCGGCTGTGCTCCTGGAGCCAGGGAAGTGAGCATCTCCAACGGGAGCGGAGAGGGCTGCTCTCCAGCGGGCAACCAGCCCAAGTTGCAGGGATTTGGGATTTTAGACCCTTCATAGCCTGAAGGGAAGTCGGGTCCAAACAGCTTCCATAGAAAGCTTCAACTCCAGCGTCCAAAGTCAAAGCCTTTAGCAGTAGGCAAAACGTATGTGAACAGGGAGGCTGAAAAAAACAATTACACAGCACGCAACCGATCTAGAAATGCATTGTACCTACCCTTGAATATTTTATGCACAGGGCAGCACGCTGGAACAGTGTCACTGGATCCTTCCCAAGCGTATCTGGTTGCCACATCTTGGCCAGCAATACCAGTGCCAGCTTTCAAAGCCAGGCTCAAGGCAGGTCCTCGTTCTTTATGCCCACGTACAGAAGGCGTTACCGGCATTTCTCAAAAATCGATCCGCAAACTCCTCAAACATCAGCTGAACCTTCCCGCTTGTCTCTCAGGTTGCCGTTCAAAACCGCAGCCCCTGCAGCCTGCCGGCAAATCCTGCACTATGAATCAGCCTAACTGAACGACCAACTTCCTTACAAGAGGGTGAGAGAGCAAAAACAGATCCAATAAGCTTAAAAAGGAGGTTTTTGGAAAGCACAGGAAGTCTTTCCTGAATATCTGCACATCGACTTTTAGAAGACTACAGAGAACAAAAGAGACTATAGATAGCAAGCTTTAGAGGATCAGGGGGTATTAGCAATTTGATAATCTCTGTGGAGTACCACTGGTGTGAATAGGTGATACGAACAAAACGGATCTATTTTCAGTCATGCATTATTATCCAAAACCCAACAATCACCTCAGCCACATCTGCTACCACAGTGAGTGTCTAAATAAACAGGAAGGAAGCAAGTACTCAGACGTGCTCCTCTAGATCAGTCCTTGCTAACCCAAGCGCTGCCCTTTGCAGAATCCCAGGCGCTGGGTTTTACTAAGTGTTTTTGCACTGATACCCCCAAACTCTCCGTGAGAGCCTCAAAGGTGCTCGGCTCAGGCTGCACAACTAGACTACAATTTAGAATAAGCACTTAATGCAATGAGGATTTTTAAAAAGGTATCTGTCAGCACAGTAGACACAGAACAGGGCCTAGATATTTGCAGGAGAGAAACATTATATACTAACACAGGGCAAAATCTGGATACTTGTGCCAGCATCGATTCAATGACAGCCCATGTCACTGAGCTCCTGTACAGTAAGTTTGTAGCGCGGTAAGAAAAAAAGTGTTTCCAAGGCTGTAAAATCCTTTTTTTTTTCCCCTAAAATATCTTACGCAACCCAAGGAGGAAGGACAGGAATGGAAAGAAAAAGGAATGCAAAAAGAAAATATTTCAGGTTTGTTTATTCTCCCAGTATTGTGTACAATATTTGCATACTTTGCAACTGTCATGTTTGTTGCTGACTCTGTCTTACTTGAAGCCCTCCCAAGAGGGTCACTTTTGGCCAAGGAACCAAGGGAAACACTAGAGTCAATAAGAATCTGTTCAAAACGTCCACAGCGCCTTTAACAAAGGCTGCAATTTTTCAGGAGGTCCAAGACTGCACCCAGAAAATGTGTGTTTAAGCTCATGTGAACAGCTAAAGTGAGGGTGAAGGTATCAAGAAGGAAATAAGATATAAGCCCATTGAAACTAAGAGCTGAGAGAAAACAGGGTCATGGTAAGAAGCCAGAACTTCAATTTATAAGGTTTTTCACTCGCCAGCTTTCCAGCTTCCAACAAGTCATTTTTGGGGAATTAACTTTGAAAAGTACCAAAACTTTACACCAGCCTCCAGAGAACTTGGGCTTCACGATTTCAGAGAGGGTCACACAGGACTGAGATGCTGTTTGTCAAGTATCAGAGGAACCCATTTGCAAAAAATACCCCAAACCACTAATACACCTGAACAGCTCCATTCTCAGGAAATGCAAGCCTTTATCTGCATCAAAGCTTGATATTTCACAAGTTAAACAGCAAAACTCCAGAGAGCACCAGTCCCTACTTGTTTTGCTCTTTCAAGGTTAAATGCACTTCAAGGTGATTGCTACCAGTGAATACCATGAGGCATAAGGTACAATCTAAAATAAATGTGTAATTCTCATTGTAAGCAAACAGAGAACCTGAGGACTGGCAGAAAGGCAACATCACTCCAGTCTTCAAAAGGGGCAAGAGGGAAACTACAGGCAGGCCAGCCTCAACTCTGTCCCTGGAAAGGTGGTGGAGGAGCTCATCCTTGGGAGCATCTCTAGGCATGTCAAGGAGAAGGAGATGATCAGGAGTCAGCGGGGATTCACCAAGGGGAAGTCATGTCTGACGACCCTGATAGCCACCTATGATGGGATGACTGGCCGGTTGGATGAGGAGAGAACCGTGGATGTGTCTACCTTGACTTCAGCAAGGCTTTTGACACCGTCTCCCATAATATCCTCATGGGGAAGATCTGGGAGCGTGGACTGGATGGGTGGATGGTGAGGTGGATCGAGAACTGGCTGGATGGCAGAGCTCAAGGGGGTGATAAATGGGGCCGAGTCCAGTTGGAGGCCTGTGGCCAGTGGTGTCCCCCAGGGTCAGTACTGGGCCCGGTGCCACTCAACCTGTTCATCAATGACCTGGACGAGGCCATAGAGTGCACCCTGAGCAAGTCTGAGAACACCACCAAGCTGGGTGGAGTGGCCAACACTCCAGAGGGCTGCGCTGCCATCCAGAGGGACCTGGACAGGCTGGACAGTTGGGCAGAGAGCAACTTCATGAGGTTCAACAAGGACAAGGGCAGGGTCCTGCACCTGGGCAGGAATAACCCCAGGCATCAGCACAGATTAGAGGTTGACCTGCTTGAAAGCAACTCCACAGAGAGGAACCCAGGAGCCCTGGTTGGTAACAAGCTAACCATGAACTAGCAGTGCCCTCGTGGCCAAGGAGGCCGATGGGCTCCTGGCTGCATCAGGAGGATGGTGCCAGCAGGGCGGGGAGGGGATCCTGCCCCTCTGCTCAGCTCTGGGAAGGCCAGACCTGGAGCACTGGGAACAGCTCTGTACTCCCCAGGACAAGAGGGATGTGGAGCTTCTAGAGAGGGGCCAGCAGAGAGCGACAAAGATGATGAAGGGACTGGAGCATCTTCCAGGCTGCGGAGTCTCCTTCTCTGGAGATCTTCCAAACCCACCTGGTTGCGATCGGGTGCCCTGTGCTCTGGGTTTCCCTGCTGGAGCAGGGGATTGGACGAGTTGTTCTCCAGGGTGCCTTCCACCCTCAGCCACTCTGTGATTCTGTGAGCTGAAGCAGCTGTAGAATAGGGCCCATGTTTTATACATGACAGGATTTATGTGGTGTTCTTTTTAAGCACGTTGAGTTGAAGTGCACACAATCCCACACATTATCTTTAAATTTATTCCACTAAAACCATAAACTAATCAAAGTAAACAAGCACATTACAGAATGAAAGCAGCAATCAGGAAACCACATGGGTTCTCAGGAGCCAAAACAACATGGTGTAAAAAGTATGAAGATGCAATAAAGAGCTCAGAAAACACGTTACTACTTGAAAGGAATTTTCAAAAGTTTATCTTTCACTCAGTTGTTAATAAAAATTATTGCTCTACGTGTTTCAACAGCTCTTAGTTTGCCTTTACTAGTTGGCTCCAGGGATTCAGTCATGCATCTTGCAGGTGGTTGCAAGATCCCAGACCAATGTATGGTTCTATATGATGCAGAGTGGAGACGTGAAGGGCACCCTTTGCCATTTTGTGCTGCAGCAGCCATCTTCTGGATTTCTTATTAGGAGCACGGGGCACTCTCTGCTGCTCCCTTTGCCACCACGACTGAAGCTAAATAGTAAGACTCCTTAGACAAACAATATTGATGGCAGAGCGTGAAAAGTCAACTTACTTACACATACCTGGGTTTTATTTTACACTGGCTGAAACTATATGCACCAACTGAAGCTTAGGATCATCTATTCTAAACTGAGCCATAAAACAGTAAAAACCATTGGCCTTTATTTAAGAATTCAGACAGATACTAAACAATATATCTGTTTTTAGACTCATATCAAGCAATTCTAAACAAAGATCACCTACAATTCCATAAGACAACAGAAACCCATAAAGCCTCCTGAACATTGAAGTGATATAGAAGGCCTCGCAGCGGGGAAAAGAAACAGATGCAGAGTTGCAGCTGCTTGTCCTAAGCCAGGGCAAGGCAGGAAGGAACTAGAACCGAGCTCAACACACATGTCCACAGGATTATGCTCTCAAGACATAGGCTGCAAAATCAGCTGGGTTTTCTTTGTAAATGCAGGAGAATTCTGTCACTCTCCCACTGCGTGCGGCTTTTCTGGAGGTTAGCCAAAGCCAACTGGAACATCTTTACACACGACAGCATCTACAGCAGAGCCTGGGACACGGAGGGGGCAGTTTTCGTGCACTGTTTCCCAGAAAGGCTATTCTGGGATGCCAATAACCATGTGAATATTATATAGCAAACCCCAATGCACATCAACACAAATCAGTAAACACATGTGGACAGCAAGACCTTAGAGATACCCCTCAATACAAGTGTGTGTCTGATTTGACAATACGGCATTAATTTAATTGCTATACAAGTACTTCTAAGATTTTTTTTTTCAATTTATTAGTTCCAGTCACATTCCTGTGCATCATCTCAAGCTTTAACAAAAGTAGCAGGAGTTTCTGTGTCCACATAGGAAAAAGTTGCTCCCTTCTACGAAACGGAAGTATCTGCGGTCTTAGGAATTCACAGATAGGACTGAGTTGGGAGGGAAATGGCAATAAAATAAGATCAGTGAGATATTATGGATTAAATTTACATAGAAACAAAGCACTGAAAATATTAGACAGAAATAGCACTAATAAATGAAAAAGATATGAGGAGTTCCAAGAGAGGGAAGGCTAAGGGTGACCAGTAAAAGGCGGTTCATGGTCATCTCCTACTTCTTAAATGCAGTAAAAATGCTTGTGCAAACGAGGTCAGCTTGGGAACCTGCTTCCTGCTGTACAACTGCACACTGAAGCCTCCACTACTTGAGGGAATGAAACTGTCACACACTCATAGAGCTGCACGTGATGCATTTTATTCATGATAAGCTAGCCTACTTGAAGAAAGTTTCAATAATATACCCATACTTATGTCTACTTCACTTTTTAAATCTTTTAACATATGCATCTTAGTGCAAAATAAGTTCTGAACATCTAGGCTGTAAAACAAACAAAAAAATATACAAAAATAGCAGTCAACTATGTGGCTTACAAGCCAGTCGTTCCACCATCCACTGATTGAGGAGGTGTCTGTGTGTCCCAGTTTTCCACTACCAGTTACATGCGAGTGTTCAACAGGCTTTGCAGACGTTTTGTTATTTAGAATCTATTTTTTAAGTAATGAAAAAAGCATTAATACCACCACAAAACATGGGGTTTTTTTCCTGCATCTTTCTGGATTTAACCAGATTGCTTCTGATTATGGAGCACTTTCAGTATGAACAGTCAGGGTTTTTAAAATGAGGTAAGGAACACAACCGATCCTTTACACCTGGTCCCATGACTCAGACTTTCTGATGTGCAGTTTTGTGCCTCCCGGGCTGCTCTTGGTATCACATCAGAAACGTGACAACACCCCAAGAACACTTCTAGACAAACAACTCAAAGGTAAACTTTGCACATCAAAAATATTCACTGACCTTAATAGCAGAGGAAGGGGTTTTTCAGTAAAGCCTGGGAACATTTGACACACCGGAAAAGACCCAAAAAAGAGATAAAAAACTCATTTGCTACATTTAACTTGAAGACAAAGGTGGCTGCGTCAAACATCAATAAATAAGGAGCTCTCTCAAGACCACCACAGCAAAGCAGTGAGTATCTCTGTTCTTACTTGACTTTTTTGGTAGTTCTTCCTTGGACTTCACAAGAGGAACACTGTGCGTGTGCCCTCCATTTCCTGGGATGAAGCATCAGAATATTCTTATTCTTCTCCATACCAGAAATTGCGCTTATGCACATGAGAACGTGATCCTTGTAGAGAGCTCCAAACCCTCAGACACAGCTACAAAAGGCTCTAGATTGGAAACAATGCCATTAGCCCCACTTAGGCCACCACCAATTAAATAATATTTAACACAGGAGAAAGCAAGCAGCTAATGAAAGGCAGCTGTAATGCCAAGCCTAAGCTGCTCTCTGTATATCAGGAAAAGCTCAGTGCATTCCTTTCGGCTACAAGGCCCCAGACCCTGCATTTCCTGGGACACGGGAGCTAAGCAAGGACACTATTACACCCCTCCTCGCTACCTTGGAGGCCATGGTCATCCTGCCTTATTGAGTGGTGTAAGGTCCTTAGCAAACCTTCCTTTGTGCAGCGTCTCTCTTCCGACTTCGCCTTTTCCAGTGATTCAGATACTCAACTAACAATAGCGACACTAGATCCACTCAGAAGCGGGTGGAATAATGAGCTCCCTTCAAAGACATTAACACATATGGGGAGCAGTAAGTGATCAAGCATCAGCAACAGAAAGAAGCTCTTGGCATCAAGGATCTGCAGTTGTCTGTCAGCTGGGCTGGTTTCCAGCCTTCAGCCCTCACAAACTTTTTAGTATCCCTCAGAATTCCCCTATTACGTCCCGCTCCATAATCTTTACTGCTAGATACTAATATTGCAAGAGCAGCTGGAGGCCGAGTCAAGAGACTGCAGCATTCCATGATCTCCAGCCTGGCTGATGACATGCAAGATTTCAAGATTTCCATAATATTAGATGGTTCCTCAAAACACTCTCTACATGATTTCACATGAATAAAGTAGCTATCTGCATTCGTTTGCAATACCCCTTTATTTAGGGGGAAAGAAAAAAGGGGAGGATGGGGAGGCTTCTTCAATAAATCCATTTTTCTTAGATAACGCTCACTAAAGCAGCAGGAACCTACTGCCAACTTGGTAAGTGCAGGCCGAGTACTTAAGTGCACATTTTCCAGCACATTTTATTAAAAAAAAAAAATAGAAAAAGATCTGATGCTGTAGAGCTAACTCATGTCCCTCCCAGAGGCTGTTTCACAGGAGGACGATGCAGCTCCAAGCTTCCCTGGGAGCCTAGAGAGCGGAGCAGGTCCACACCGACAAGCGGCCGGGTTAACTCGGCCCTTACCTCTTGTCTCCCTCCTTAGAGCGCACCCTGCCTCCAACCTCACGGTTTTAAACTCCAAATAAACGGGTCAGCTTTGGCTACAGATCAGAAACTCAAATGAGAGTTGTGTCTGACAGGTAATTAAGCACTCGGCAGCACGGATGTTAGCTGAGGTGCCCTAAGTACCGTTCATTCCTCCATGAGCTGAGGACTCAAAACTGATAGCCCCAGCATCACGAGATTAATGTATCAACAAACAATGTAGTTGATCTATTGAAAAGCTGTAGTCACCCCCACACACACACATAAATCTAGGTGACAGCCATTTGGCAGTTCACTACGAATATATCCTCGATGCGTCGGTGGGATGAAGCCACAAGCTGAATGGAAAACCAGATACAAGAGCCTGTAACAGCACCTATAGTGGAATAGAAAATTGTCACGTTTAAGAACTGGAAGGTAATAAATGCAGCCATCTCTTGCCTGCCAGGACAGGCTGTCCAGACAGATGAAGAGACATTATGATGGAATTTCAGGAGGTAAAACCCAAACACACAGAAATTAGCATTCTGTAAAATGCCTGACTGTATGAAAAGCCCAAAACAACACTCTTAGTCCATTTCTTTCATTTGTATTTAAGTACAGCACCATCTTTCCAGAGACATCTCTCTCACAGCATAGTTCTTACTAAGATTCAGCAGATAACATCCTGGCCACCAAATCACACTGCAATTTGTTCTCAATGAATTTGCTCTTCAGAATCGGCCAAAAGGTTCATCTTAAGCTTGGACACAGACGACAGTCAAACAACTACACATCATATTTGAGTAGCGTTGGGTAGATGGGTTACAGCGCCCAAAGAAAGCGGTACAGGAAAAAGGGGAAGAATTTTTGCAGCTACTTCCTCTAAAATACCATTCTGATTTTGCAATATCCCCTCAAAACTACAAATAATGTTCATGGTCATGCACTGCGAAGTGCTAGACCTTGGTACGCTCTTCTTAACTTCAGGCAAAGGAAATTAAAGCTAATGGATTAAACTAGGCTTTGCTACAGGCTAAGAACAAATGCCCCATGCACCTCACGATGCACAGTAAGTTTTTAAGAATGATGGGGTGTAACGTCACTTGTGTCCTTTACCTTCCGAACATACGAAGCCCTGGAAAAAGAGCTATTTTTCACAAAATTTTCTTAGAAATGAGAACAGCACACTCGGACCTCCCCAAAGAGGATGGGAGCCATAGAGGCCTGAACCTGCACATAGGGATGCTCAGAGCTTTGACGGGTGAAGAAGCATTTGCTGCCCTGCGTATGGAAGAAATAAGGTACATTTATTAAAAGCATCACACAGATGGGTCCATGGGAAAGGGCCCCACAGAATTTACTAAACAAAAAAACCCAAAAACCCCCAAACAAACAAAAAAACCCATCAGCACCTGTAGTTAAAAGTAGTTAAGATGATTTAACTTGTTGTCCTCACTAAGAAAGACCTGTTAGACCATTCCTAAGAGCTCTGAAGGCCACCGTCACTTACTTGTAGATGAATATAAATCACATCCTCAGGATCCATTATTTTCAAATTAATACATGACACTCCCAATTCAACATGGAAAGTCTCACAAAACGTGTTCTTGGTGACTAATTATTTGACCTCTACTAATTGCCCGATAACATCTCTCCAATGCAAAATGAGTATCAGGCCAACACATCCACCTGCTTCCTACCCGTGCAAGCTTGGCAGTGGGGAAAACGCTTTAGCTGACGGGTAAATAGCAACAATTTCAGAGTCGAATTGGGCTCGAATCCAGCTTTAGGTGCAGGTAGCCCGGAACTGGTTTATCGGATGCATTAGCCATCTCAACGCCGCAATAATAGGCTAAATAGGAGGGGAGATGCTGACTCTGATGCCCGGCGCCCTCCCCGAGGCCTCCAGCGCACGGGCTCGGCTCATCCTCCCGGTGCCCAAGAGCGGGAGCCGCCCGGAGGCCGGGCCTGGGGGCCGCGCCGGGCCGAACCGACAGGCCGCCCCCCCGCCGCCGCTCACCTCGTCCTCCTTGTGGTTGCGGATGCCGCGCACCAGGTCCTGCAGGTTCTTGTCGAACATGCGGTCGATGCTGCCCTTCACCATCTTCAGCGCCATGGCGGCGGCGGCGGCGGCGCCTGCGCCGGGCCTGCGCTCGGGGCTGAGGGGGCCGGGCCCG
>NW_020455517.1:143369-191195 GCF_003342845.1 Nothoprocta perdicaria
CGGGCGGGTCCCCACGCAGCCGCCCACGGGCAGCGCGCAGCTCTCGGCAGCGCCGCGCGTGGCCTCAGCTCCCTGCGCCGCGCGGCGGTGCCCCGCCTGCAGTCACTTAGTGCTCATGTCACCTTGAGCTGCGCCCTCGTGCGGCCACGCGGCACCGCGGCCACTGTCCCTCTGCCCTGTGCGGGACACGAGCGCGGAGCGGCTTTCCTAGAGCCGGGACTGATGGGGGCCCTCCGGGCTCTCGTGTGGCCTCCCCTGGCTTCGGTGTGTAGCTGGTCCCCCAAGCCCTATGGGCTTTCGTCCGGCCTCCCCAGGCCTCTGTGTGCCGCTGGCCTCTGGTACCTCCATGGCTTTCATGCGCCCTCCCCGGGCCTCCAAGCTCATGAGGCCGCACAGGACCTCTGGGCTTTTGTGCGGCCTCCCCGGGCCTCCAACCACAGCTGGACACGGGCTCTCCGGGCTTTCATGCTTCCTCCCCATCCTCCGTACACAGCTGGTGCCCCGGGCCCTCCACGTTTTCATGCGGCCTCCCTGGTCCTTTGAGCGTGCGAGGCCCCGTGGACCCTCCGGGCTTTTGTGCGACCTCCCCGGGCCTCTGTAAGCCTGTGGTCTCTCGGCCCTCTGGGATTTCATGCGGCCTCCCCGGGCCTTCAAGCGCGTGTGGCCCCACAGGCCCTACGCGCTTTCGTGCAGCCTCCCTGGGCCTCCATGTGCACGTGGCATCTTGGGCCCTCAGGCTTTCGTGCAGCCTTCCCGGGCCTCCATGTCCAGCTGGCCCCCCAAGTCCTCCAGGCTTTCATGCAGCCTTCCTGGGCCTCTGTGAGCGCATGGTCTCTTGGGCCCTCCGGGATTTCGTGTGGCCTCCGTGGGCCTCCACACGCAGCTGCCCTACCGCACTCTCCGGGCTTTCATGCGGCAACCCCGGGCCTTAGTGCGCAGATGGCCCTCTGGTTCCTCCGAGCTTTCGTGCGCCCTCCCTGGGCCTCCGTGCGCAGCTGGACCCCGGGCCCTCCGGCCTCACGGCTCCCCAGGCCGTTTCTGGGGAGCAGCCCATCTGCTCCACACCATGGACCACAGCCAGTAGATGGCATTCACATGCTGCCATAGAAAACAGGCATGAGGTTGCTCAGAAAAGAATAAAGGAAATGGAAAATAGTTACCTTAGCTGGAGATGATGCTGCCAGATTTAGTAAGTCACTTCTGAGCTTTCAAAAGTCCAAGATTTCCTGACAGCTTCTCCTTTGCCCATAGATTTTCTGTCTTCTTATGTTTGCAAGAAGGATAAGGCATCCCTAAAGCATTCCTGAATACTTTGTTTTGGACTGGACCATGGGGATGCCCCAAGAGCAAGTCAAGGGACTATGAGTGATACCCAGTCTCAGAACTCTGATCCAGAATCTGCCAGGCAGAACCCAAATGTCCAAAATGTCCCAGCACCTCTGGCAGGGCAGTTCCCAGTCTGACCACACATGTGGCTAGTGCTTAGTCAACAGAGGTGTGAACAGTGCCACCCACTGCACTTGGAAATGGCTGAAACTTCTTGTCTCATGGGAGCCACCAGACCTGAGAAGACAATGATGTCTACATGGAGCTGACCAACTAAAGCAGACTAGCAGGACAGGTCTCAGCATCACCCCATGGGTGCTGGAGGACCAGCCCAAGAGTCCCAGCCTTCTATAAACATAGAAAGCAGTGATGTCAAGACAAGTCTAGATGTAGACAAGTCTACATCAAGTCTACATCTACTTGATGTAGACAAGGTAGACATCTGCAACCACCTTCTCCACTCTGCGCTGAGCTCAAGATCACACAGCCTTTCTGCCCACCAAAGAGTCCCCAAAATCAAACACATACCTAGCAGATGTTGGCAGGAGATTCCCAGGGCAGCAGTCACCAGTCTGCAACCTCCTTCTATCTAGTGGTGTAGAAGATACTGAAGTCTCTGCAACCCTGGCCTCTCTCTGACCATCCCCACTAGGACTCAAGTGACAAGCCATTGTGCTTCCCCGAGTGGTCGCTGCTCAAGATGGAGCTCCCTGCTTCTTTGCAGAGTGCCAAGCACTGTGCGTGATCACGAGGGGGTGTTTGACAGCCCACATCAGCCTAACTCTGCCTTTAACCTCCATTTCTGCCTGCAGCCAAACCAGCTCTTTGGTCTGAGCTGCTTGCTGAAGCCCAGGAACCCCAAGGCAGAGATGTGGATCCAAGACCACAGCCGATGGGAATTGCCATGGCTTCTGTTGCTGTGCTCGATTTAGAGCAGTTAGGGAGCTAGCAGGGGTGCCAGGTGCCGAAGCTGTGCTGAGCATCCCGTGAGGACCAAACAGAGAGCAGAGCCCCTTGGAAGCAGTGAAGATCCAGCAGTTGGACCTGGGCATGCACAGCGCTCGGCTCCTCGGGGCCCAGGATGCAGGATCCTGGGATCCCTGACTGTGGGATGCGTGGGGATGGTCTCCCGCAGCGGTACCAGTATGTAGCTCGGGGTGTTTAGGTGCATTTTGCAAGCGAGGAAGGAGGTTTCAGCCCTCTGCTCTGCTGCTCGGACCAGCCAGGGCATCCCGTGGTGCCAGGACCCCAGGTCACCTCGGAGGCACGGCGAGCCAGACCCGCAGCCAGGGGCTGAGCACAGTGGGGACGGCCAGGCGGTTAAACCAGGTATAGAAAACTCTCCCTTGCGTCCTGCTGCACGTGGAGGCCGCCTTCGGCTTCCAGTGCCCCCTGCTCCATTAAAAGCTCCTCCTGGTCCCTCCATAGCCTCCGCTCGCGAGCAGCATCCGCCCGGGGCCGGCGGCAGCCCCAGCGCAGGATGCGCGCAGCGCCGGCAGCATCCTGCATCCCGTGGAAGAGCATCGGGATGCGCCGGGCGCCTCGCAGCCCATTGGAGGAGCGGCGGCGAAAGGGGGGTGCCCGCGGCCGCCCTCTCCCCGCAACACCCCCCGTGCCGCTGCCAGCGCCATCCTGGGCGCGCACAAAAGCGTCGCGATCCGCCGCCGCCACCGGAAAGCAGCAAAGCCCTGGGCGGCGAGGGCGGCGGCGGGAGGGAGCCGCCAAGCAGCCACCGTCGCTTCCCTCCCTGGATGCGAGCCGGATCGCCAGGGCCCGTCGGGAGCCGGCCTGGATGCAGCCTGGCACGGCGGGGCTGAGGCAGCAGCGCCGGTGCCGGAGCCCCTGAGCGGCCCAGCTCCGGCAGCGGGAATGCGCAGGCAGGATCCGGGCTCTGTTGCCCACTAGGCATCCGCCGCGGTGAGTACCCTGGGCCTGGCAGTGCCTTCCCCATCCTCCTTTCCCCCCGTCTTCCCTCCCTCCCTCTCTCCCTCCATGACGCTGGCGGTGGCAGCAAGCAGATGACGGTGGCAGCGAGGGGGGGCCGCATCCATCGCGGGCGGCTCTGCGCTCCCCGGCACCTGCAACGGAGACGAACGCCTGCCCTGTGCCAGGGCCTCTACGGAGCTCCGCTCCTCCAAAAGCAGATGCCCGCGGGCAGCTTCACCTTCCCACAAACTGCCGCTGGCAGCTGCCCGTCTTGGCGTCCCCGAGGAAGCGCAAGGGCAGCCGAGCGGGCCCAGCTGCTCCTCTCCCTGAGCCCCGGGGCTGGGGGCAGGCTCCCGGCTACCCAAGCATTCACCCATTATCTTTAAAAAAATAATTATTTAGAAAAAAAATATTACTGCCCTCAGTAGGATGACAGAGGAAGGCGTGAGCTCAGGAAGAGCACGCAAAGCCTTCCTGCAGGGCGCTGCTTTATCCTGAAGATAGATATGCACATTATATATCTTGAAGATAGATATGCCCAGCACACCAGCTGCTTCCTTTAGCTTGCATGTGCCGCAAGACGAGGCTGGGCCTCATCTCCTCCCGTGCCGGCCATCCCCGCTGCAAGGCCCAGCAATCAACCGGCTCCTCCTGCCCCGCGCTGGCCCCGCACGGCTGCTCCCGAGCCCCTGTGCAGCCCTTGCTTGGGGCTGTGCACCGCACACCGAGCCCGGCACAGGGGTGCCCAGACCTCGCTGAGAGGTGTGGAGAGGTCCTGGTGAAGGTGAGCACTGGCCTGGTGCTGTAGGTCCCAACGCTGGTGGGTGTTCCTAAGAGCAAGGCCCACGGCGTCCGGGTTTCTCCTGTTCACAGCACCCGCTCTGCCGCCCTCCAGGTTGCTCCAGCTTTAATATTCCCCCCGGGAGCAAGGCAGGGATGTATAACCTTCCAGGGTGGTAGAGAGAGATGTCCAGTTTCTGGCCTCCTCCTCTGGGTGTATGGAGAAGTCCAGGGATGGAGCAGGGAGCAGCAGTCAGGAATTTCTTGGCAAAAGCAGAGCCCCTCACCTCTGCACAGCCTGGCAAATGAAATGGAAGCTGCTGCCAACCCAACCTGAGAGGGGCCTGGGAGGAGCTCTTCCCTCCGAGCTGCATGCTAGATCACAGAATCACAGAATCCCAAAATGTCCAAGGTTGGGAGGGACCTCTAGGAATCATCTAGTCCAACCTTCCTGCTCCAGCAGGGACACCCAGAGCACGGGGCACAGGGCGGCATCCAGGCAGGTTGTGAAGACCTCCAGAGAAGGAGACTCCTCAGCCTCCCTGGGCAGCCTGTGCCAGGGCTTGGGCACCCTCACAGTGCAGAAGTTCCTCCTCCCATGGAGATGGAGCTGCCTGGGTTTCAACTTACACCCATTGCCCCTTGTCCTGTCTCTGGCCACCACTGAGAAGAGCTTGGCCCCTTCCTCCCCACATTCCCCCTTCATGAACTTATCCATGTTGATCAGATCCCCTCTCAGCCTTCTCTTCTCCCAGCTGAGATCTGTCAGCAGAGGCTCTTGTGAACACCAGAGAGCCGGGAGGGGAAGTGACAACAGGTGGCATCAGCCCAGAGCGAGTTTATCTCCGAGGTTCGGGGTAGCCCTAAGGTCACCAATGCTGCCTTGCTCCCGGGCTGACCTCACCTCTGCTCGGCCCCAAATGGCGTCGGGAGCCCCCAGGCCTCGTGTCCTGGCTTTGCTCATTTTGCAAGGCAAGCGGCCACCTTGCAGCGTCTGGTGTCGGGGTGCAGGTCAGGACTCGTTCAGAGCCACCCTCACTACCCACCTGCTCACCACTTTGCAGCCCGAGCTCTTCCTCACGGGACACAGTATCCCGCTGCGAGCGCGATGGGAACCACGGAGGCCACACTGCGGATGGAGAACGTGGACGTGAAGGAGGAGTGGCAGGACGAAGACTTCCCCAGGTTTGTCCCCGGCTCCCCACCACATAAGAAACCAGCAGGGTGCCGGTTGTGCCATCCCCTCCTGGCAGCCCGAGGGCAGCAGGACTCGGCTCCGTCACAGCTGCCACCCCCAGGGCAGCCGTGGCCGGGCCTTTGGTAGCGCCGCCGCTCTGCAGACTCGGAGGCGTTAGGGAGCTCCTGGCAGCTATGCCATGAACAGGGTACGTGGCAGAGGAGACAGAGCAGGAGCAGTGCACCAGGAACGGGGCTCCGGGATGGGTTTCCCTTGACAAAGCAGTGCTGCTCGGCCAGGAAGCAAAGTCCCTAGGATGTGGTGACCACCTGGCCAGCTGCTTGGGTGAATGAATGGCCAAAGTACTGCTCTTCCCTTCTCCTTACAGCTTTTTGGCCCCAGAGACACTCTCCTTTTCCAGGACAGGGTGGACACCAGCTGCTCCACCCATGCTGATGGCCTTGCTGCTCTTCCTCTGCTTCCTTTGAAGGAACCGTTGCAAACTTCAAGGAACACATGGAGTGGGAGCAGGTGACAAGGGGGTGACTTCAGCCTCCACGAGCAATCGATGAGCGCTAAAGCAGACTAAACTCCCAAGCTTTGCATGCACCCAGCTCCCTGCAGCCACCGGGGGGGACAGACCCACAGCTGCCCCCGCTGTCCAGCACCAGCCCTGCTCACCCGCGCAGCTGGCACAGCCAGTCCTAGTGCAAGGGGGGGCTTCCTCGGCGCCACGGCAGCTGCCGCGGCTCCCCTCGTGCCACACACAGCGAGCCTGTGTTGGCGGCACAGTAGCGCAGTGTGCGGCTGAGCCGGAGCTGCAGAAAGGGGCTCCTGTCCCCGCGGCGCGGGAGCTCGGCTGCGCCCGCCCCGGCCACAGCTGCGGCCCAAATCCGAGCGCCTCCGTGCGTGGTCCCGGCACCCGCCTCGTGCCCCCCGGCCTGCCCTCCTTGCTCCAGCTCAGCCAGGCCTTTGGGTGCCCGCGGCGGGCTTGGCTCGGCTCTGCAGCAGCACCTTGGCCACGCAAAGGTGCCACCAGAGTGAGCAGAGGGCCAAGCAAGGCACGGAGAGGAACCATCTCCCTGAGACCACTTAAAAGATCTGGAGCTGAACCAGATCTAGCTCCAGAGCTGTGGCCCAGCCACACGCAGAGCTGAGCGGCACCAGGCTGCATCTCCACGCGGCACAGCTCAGGGGACACGGAGTCCACACACAGCGGTGGCATCGTGGCCCGCAGCCAGGCCTGGGAGAGGAGGCCTGGGGCTGGGCGAGGGGCAGGGGGCAGAGCAAGGCAGCACGGGCAGGGAGAAGGGCAGAGCCTCGAGGAACCAGGGGAAAGGGGAGAACTGCGGGCACCAGCGCCGGGGCTGAGGTGGGGCCGCCCTCCCCTCTGCAGAGGGATTAGAGCAGCAGCGATGCGACAGAAACAGAGCTCAAGCAGCCCCTGGCAGCGCCATGAGGCCAGTGATGCTCACCTGGCATCTCAGAAGCAGTTCTCAAGAATCGCCTGCCCTAGCCCTCCCTGGAAGTCCACGGGGAAAGCGGCCGTGAGGTTTGCAGGCTGCTAAGGACGCTTGCCGAGGGGTGCCCAGAGCGGGAGGATGCAGAGGAAAGGGTTGCCCTTGCAACCCTGTCTCCTTGTGCGAGCCGCAGCCCGCACGGATGCGTTCCGGTGCCGCCCAGCACGCTCTCCCCGGCACCCGGACCACGTTTGGGTGTCTCGGACATTTTCTCACATTTGGATGCTCTTATTGCCAGCTCCTGGCTGGACAAACCACCAGGTGCCAATGGAGATGAAAAGGAGGAGGGAAAGCTGGAGGGGGGCAGAAGGTTTGACTGCTGCCAGGGAACAGCATCGCTTCCTCGTCCTGGTGGCCGCCAAGCAAGAAGGGACCGAGCGCCTTTGATCTGGTCTCTCATAAATATACAAGAGCCAGCTCAGCGAGGATTATCCCTTCATCTCAGCGTTTCTGCAGTTTAATTGGGCTGGTGGCTCTGGTGTCACAGCAGCACCAAGGGGAGCTGGGGCAGTCAGGCTGCAGCCTCCTGCCCACGTGGAGGTGCCCGTGCTGGCTAATTCCCTTCTGGGCATCCTTGGCTGGCAAGGACCTGTGTGCAGGCCCCTGGCACAGGCCCATCTCAATGTTCAGAGCACTCACTTGAAAAGTGGGTGTTTTTTCCCATCTGTGTTTCACCTCAGAGCTGTCCCCGCACTGTTTTCTTTAACATCTGGAGGCCTGGCCCCTTCCCCTGGAGAAACCAGAGCAAGGCCAAATTCCTACTGAAAGGAGCTGTTGAAAAAAAAATGGCTTGGAAGGCCCCAAATGAGCAGGTGTTTGGCATCACAAACTCGTCATGGACTTGCTTTGGTCATGCTGCATGACCCCATGCTAACACCCGGAGCCAGGTGCAAGTCCCAGGTCAGAGCAAGGGCAGTTCAAGGAGCTCATGAAAGGGAGCAGCAGGTCAGCCAAGAGCTTTTGGCTGTGGGTCAGTCCTAGCTCCTAGAGAGCCACCTTCCAAATCTCCATAGGTTTGGGAACCACCAGCGCTTCTGTCAAGTAGGGGGCCAAGATGAAGATGAGGAGGCAGTTTGAGGATCATACCCAAGGTTTAAACCTTGCTTTCAACCCCTCCTGATATACAGCAAAGTCCCTACGGGCCCCAGAGACAGCTGCCCCCCAGGAGAGCTGGCTGTAGAAGTTATTCTCAAAGATTTGCTTCCCTGTAGCCATGGCCCGTGACAGAAGGCAGGATGCACTTAAAAAATAAATGATGGAAATGGAGGGTAGTGCAACCATCCACCACTGCTGTCCACCCATCCAGGGGGACAGGGCGAAGGGTGCTCTCCAGACAAGGTGTAAGCGCGTTGAGGGCTGTTCCCACTTGCTTCCCACCACCACCGCCCACATTCAACTCAGCTGTTGCTGTGAGTCAAAGCATCTCTCCACAGTGCCTAGGAACAGGCAACATGGGTTGTCCCAACAGCCCCTTGTTTTGCCTACACCATGCCGGGAACAGTCTCAGACACCAGAGCATCAGTCACAGAAAGTGTCCCCTGGAGCACTGATCAGGGGCTCTCAGCTTGGCACTGCTTTTCAACCTCCCAGTAAAGACAAAACGGAGATAATGTGGAAAGAAACTGGGTTTTAACAAGGCTCTTTGGGGGGCAAATATTTATTCCAGGGTCTCCAGCTGAATTTTGCCAGCACAAGCCGTGATTTGGCAGGGAGTGAGAGGGGTTATGCACAGGGATAGTTTGGAAGTTACCTGAGATTGTGAAGTGCTCTAGTAGGGCAGCAGCACTGCTTGGTTGGTCTCAGGCCAATCACCTGAGCTCCTCCAGCAGATCGTTGCCCATAGGCAGAAGGAAAAGGGTAGAGCAAACGAGGTTGTATATCTGATCCACCATCCCCAACTCTCTCCAACATCTCGGCAACAGACTTTCGCCAGAGCTGAGTTGAAAACACTCACCTGTTTTCCATGTTATTTCTCCTGTTTTCACTTCTGCATCTTGGTTTGTGTGCAGACCTCTCCCGGAAGAAACAGGAATGGAGTCACTGGGCAGCCCTACGGAGGATGAAAACACATCCTGTAAGTAGCAGCTGGGTTTGTCAGGAGCTCCAAGGAAAAGGAGTCCAAGGGAAGGGAGGAGTGTAGCCTGGGTGAAAGCCAAGTCCCTACAAGTCTCAGCAAAATCCCAGAGAAAAACAGCAGCAGGTTGGAATTTACTCATCTTTCAGAGAAAGCAGCAGGAGGCCATGGATATCTCATAGGCATTGAGCACCCTTACCCAGCCCTACCTCTCTGTGTTTAGCACCTCCTAGCTATGACCCGAGCCTTAGCTTCCAGGACCACAGCCTGAATTACACCTAATGAACGCCCCACATCTTGCAGTAGGGCACAAACCCACCACATCTGGTCTTTTCTTTTTATCTCCAGCTCCCCCCAATACTTTGAACTTTAATGGGGCGCACCGTAAGCGCAAGACCCTTGTTGCACCTGAAATCAACATTTCCCTGGACCAGAGCGAAGGCTCCATCCTCTCTGATGACTTCTTGGATACACCAGATGACCTGGACATTAATGTCGATGATATTGAAACACCTGATGAGACAGATTCCCTTGAATTCCTGGGAAATGGGAACGAACTGGAATGGGAAGGTAAAAGACCATTGCTCAGAGCTGGATTGCATGGTGCGATCCTTGCTTCTCTCCCCAATTCCTGGGTATCCTTGCTGTGAAAGTGGTGGGGTGAGGTGACTGTACATCTTTGCAAAGATATTGATAAGCCTTCTGTGACTGCAGATATTCCAGGCAACATCAAACATTATTTCTATTGCAAATTGACATGAGTAAAATTGGTAAAAACCACAAACCTGCACATACCAAAGCTGGTGGTGACACAGCTCACCCACAAGCCTTGTTGCCATCTCCTGTTTTACACAAAAGCTCTTGCAAGAGTCTCTTTTGACACAGAGCAAATAGCACATTTTACCCACCACTGATCCATGCTTGACATGCTGCATGAAGAGCTGGATGTGTGAGCAGGAGATAGGTCTCTCCAGTCCCACAGAGTCATCACAGAGTCATCCACCAGCCCTTCCTCCCTCTCTTCTCCAGATGACACTCCCGTGGCCACAGCCAAGAACATGCCTGGGGACAGTGCAGACCTGTTTGGGGACAGCGGAGCAGAAGATGGGAGCGCTACCAATGGACGGCTCTGGAGAACAGTCATCATCGGAGAGCAGGAACACCGCATCGACCTGCAGATGATTAAACCTTACATGAGGGTGGTGACGCACGGAGGTAAGGCAGAGGGAGGCCTATCCTGGCCTGGTGGAGACTTTTCTCAGTATATTTTTGCAAGCTGGAGAGATGTAATGACTGGTTATTTGGGTTATCCTTAGCTTTCCCTAAGGATAACCCAAGGATAAGATTATCCTTAGCCAAGGATTAAGGATAACAGCTATTCCTTTGTCTGTCAAATGGTAGACAAGCTCAAAAGCAACCTGCTCATGCCTAAAAGATCTATGGACACTGCAGCAAAGTTTCAGTAGATAGAAGGAGTAGCACAAGTGGCTGTGACCTTAGGTAGGAATACACCCTGACCTTCTCTTCTGGGTGCAGGAATCACAGCCCCTGCTTGAGTGCTTAATTGCTCGGTAGCTCAGTGCCCAGCTGACTCTGGATGGACATCCAAGAACCACCATGCCCAAAGCAAGCGACTCTTTCTGAGATTTGAGCATGGCCAAGCAGTGACTGAGGGCACTCTTCTTTACTTTGTTCTTTGACATTCCTTTTATTCTGTTCCTGAACCTCACATTTGCGGCCTAAGCCAGAATCAGGGCCAGAGTTTTCTGCATTTCCATCTTGGAACAAAATGAAGCTTGGCAGCAAGTTAGCCAAAAGGTTCTTGTGTCGCCTATTACTTGGTACCATCTCACTAATATTAATGTCTCCTGAATCCAGCTCCAATGTCAATATGCTGGATCTTAGCCCAGTGGGTTTGAGGCAAAGTACAAGGCATCCAGGAGTATGACAACTGCATCTTCCCATAAATCTGCAGGAAATAGGTCTGCACAGGGACAAATACTTGAGGCTGGGACAGAGGCAAAAGCCCAAATTTGGCAATACAACTTTGCTGATGTTTCTCCTTGCAACTCTTGCATCTCCCCATGGAGAGAGCCACCGGTGTTGTCCATATCTTTCTTTCCTAGGCTACTATGGAGAAGGTCTCAACGCCATCATTGTCTTTGCTGCCTGCTACCTCCCAGACAGTAACCTGGCTGATTACCACTACATCATGGAGAATCTCTTCTTGTAAGTCAATAATCAGGCCCTGTGAAGGAGAAGAGGGCAAGAAAGATAACCTGGGTTCTGAGGAACCAGTTTCTGTATATTCATTGCATAGGTAGTCTTAGCTGGAAAGCAGTTGCCAGGCCAAATGCATCTGGCCTGCAGCTGCAGACTCGATAGAACATCACTAGCTGAACCATCATCCACAACATTTGCATGAGTTCAATAAGTCAAAGCATTCAAGTATTTATTGTTAATTATGGCAGCGATGGGCTCATGACCAGGCTAGAAAATATGTACACAATACAGAACCATTTGTAGATGCTATTGCTAGGCAGAACAACACAGGGATGTCCATCAGTGCACATGCACTGTGCTCATAACCAGGCAACTCCTGAGAAATGCCCCTAGGTATCCTGAAGAAGTGCCATGAGAGCATAATCCAAGATCTACAAAGAAGGGAGGTAGAGTCTTTGGGGGGAATGACACACATGTACCTGAGAAACTCCAAGGGACCTTTTCTGAGTTTCATGTCACTGTTGCTTCTGACTACCCAACAGATATGTGATCAGCAGCTTGGAGCTGTTGGTGGCTGAGGACTACATGATTGTGTACCTAAATGGAGCAACGCCACGGAGGAGAATGCCAGGCCTTGGCTGGCTGAAGAAATGCTATCAGATGATAGACAGAAGGTTAGACCCTATCAGAGTTGCCTCTCCACATTCCCTGTTGTCTTTTCACATTTTCTCTGATCTGTCTTCATAGCCTTTTCCCACAACCCCTGCTTCCTCACTCCCTGTCCTCTGTAATTTCTTCCTGCGTCACAGTTTCCTGACTTACTCTGCCTCAGGCTGAGATGACCATCTCCTGCTTCTCCTTCCTTTCTCCTTCCTTCCCTCATGAATTCCTTCACAGGGGACAGTAACAGAGAACCCAAACAAAGCAAGCAGGGCAGACCTGGTGGTGGTAGCCAAATTCAACCATGAGTCTAGATCATCGGGCAACCTTGTGCTGATGAGGCAGAGCTGAAGTCAAGCTAGGAAAGCAACCTACAGGTTGGGGCGAGGCACAGTGAGGGCAATCAGGCTCTAACAGAGCCCAGGAACTGACAAGCAAGTCGCAGCAATGAGATACATCCAAGGTCAAACTGGGAAGCCAGGCTGCAAGTCAAGGGGCAGATCAACAGGGACTCTGGCCAGATACATGCACAACTGTGGCTAAGATGGAGACCAGCACCCCTGCAGTGACCCAGGCCTGAGCTTAAATGGGGCTCCTGACCCCTGGGCTGAGGTTTGGGGCAAAGAACGCTGATGGTCAGGACCATCTACTCCTAGTAACACCCTCAAGACCCTGGTGGAACATGAGCAAGTTCAGGAGAAAGTGAGTCTGACTTGCTGACACATGTTTTTTTCCACAGACTGCGCAAAAACCTCAAAGCGCTGATAATCGTGCACCCATCGTGGTTCATCCGGACAGTGCTGGCCATATCCAGGCCCTTCATCAGGTAAATACGACGTGCTCCCAAACTCCGGCAGGTTTTGCAATGCAAATGTAACCTCATGAATCAGGCCTTGAGCTGACTTTTAACTTGGAGTGGCCAAGGTGAGACTGTCCAACATTTGCCTGATAATTATAAGGACAGCTCCAGAATTGGTTTTAGCGGGAGATGCTTCACTGATTTGCATCCCAATCAAACTGTCTTGCAGCAGGTGAAGTCTAAGGACTACAAAAGACCAGGTTCTCTGGGTAGTCCTCAGACCTTCCAGTAGGATGCACTACCAAGAGTGAAAAGTGGGGCTGTAGCAAGGTGATCTGACATCCCACCACGCTTTGTAGACATCAGCCTATTAGCACTGTGAGGAAATGGCTACACACGGAGTGCAGAGGGTGCAGAAAACTAGGCTCAGCTGAAGTGCAGTTTTGCCTCCTCTGTTCAGACTTATCTCCCTGCTGCCAGCTTTGATCTCTCCTAACAGCAGCATCGCGTCCCATCTTTCCACGGCGTGGAAAGTTCCCACTGACTTCCTAGGCAGAGGAAAACAAAATAATCCCTCAAGCACTCGCTCTTTCTTTTTTCCATGCCAGCGTGAAGTTTATCAATAAGATCCAGTATGTTCACAGCTTGGAGGAACTGGAGCAACTCATCCCCATGGAGCACGTGCAGATCCCAGACTGCGTCTTACAGTAAGTGTCCCGGGGACTCTCAGGTCTAGAAGGGTTTCAAGATGCCTGGAGCAAAGACCTCCTAGAGGAGAGGAGATTGGAGATTGTGTTTAGTGAAGACCCTGGTGCCCAAAACATAGAGCTTGGGGCAAGTATATCATGCCAGGTGGAGCCTGCGTACGGAGCTCATTTGCAGTCCTGGCCACCTTCAGAGCAAACCCTGCACTTTACTAAAAGCGAATACTATCTCCTGGTAGAACCTAAAGGTTTTTTCCTGTCCATTGCAGATATGAAGAAGAGAGAATCAAGGCAAGAAAAGAAAGGTAAAATTAACTTGTGGTGGGGACAGAGGGTAGTTTGTTTGCTCATGATGTTGTTGCTCTTCTCCTGGCTCACATAGTTAAGTTTTATAACCAGTGAGTCCCAGTTCCTCATATTCTGATACTCTGCACAACCTGTGTCTAATTTTCACCTATTTTCTCAAAATAGGCGAAAGATGCAGAGCAGAACCTACAGGCTTCCTAGCATCTCATAGTCTTTGCCCAGGCCCAATGTTGTGTGGCCAGTATCGAAAAACTCTTTCGTCCTCTCTAGTTTATCCCTTTGCATTCATAAATCCAACTAAACTAAACTGGGCATGCAAAAGAACTTTCCCTACAGCAAGGGCTCCACTTTTAGGGATCTATTACCACTGGCTAGTGGCGACTTCCCCGATGGTCCGGTGTTGGGATGAAGCTCATTTATCCATAGAGTTATTCCTCTTAGCTCCATGTGTGCATGTATCCTGGCCAACCCAGTCCCAAATTAAGAAGCAATCGCTCTGTTCATGAAGATGCTGCATTTCCCCCATGCAGTGATGCAAAGCGACCTTTGAATGAGAAGCCGCGTGCAGATCGAAAGTCACTTGGTTCAGCCCCAGTGGGATGAAGAGATCCATTCGGTTCGAGTTGGCTTTGTACTGTTGTGTAGAGCCATCCCATGGCCGGTGGTTGGAGGTTAGAAGTGCCAGCCATAAACATATATAACAGCTCCACTGAAGTTGCAGACAGAGGATCACAGAATTACAGAATGTTCAAGGTTGGAAGGGACCTCTAGAGATCATCCAGTCCAACCTTCCTGCTCCAGCAGGGACACCCAGAGCACGAGGCACAGGGCGGCATCCAGGCGGGTTTGGAGACCTCCAGAGAAGGAGACTCCCCAGCCTCCCTGGGCAGCCTGTGCCAGGGCTCGGGCACCCTCACAGTGCAGAAGTTCCTCATCACCTGGAGATGGAGCTGCCTGAGTTTCAATTTAAACCCATTTCCCCTTGTCCTGTCACTGGCCACCACTGAGAAGAGCTTGGCCCCTTCCTCCCYACATTCCCCCTTCATGAACTTATMCATGTTGATCAGATCCCCTCTCAGCCTTCTCTTCTCCAAGCTGAACAGGCCCAACTCATTCTCTCCTCATACAAGAGATGTTCCAGTCCCTTCATCACCTTAGTTGCTCTCCAACAACAGCTGGAGGAAGCTGCAGCTGGGTTAGCACCACATATGTACCACAATAATGCCGCCTTGCAGCGCTGAACTGAACGGGAAAGGCCACAGCGGGAGGATTTCGGCTAGTCCCGTGCTAACCAGGGAAAAACGAGTCATCCGACCAAAATTCATCAGCTCCCTCTCACAGGGGCCAATGGAGGCATCTTGAAAGCATTCTGATTATCTGTGTTTTACACGGACGAGAACCTAACAAGCCATTTCTGCATCAAAGCTGTGTCTCTGGTTGCAGCTCTCTCTGTAGAAAACTCCAGGCAGTGGGGAAACTGTGGGTGCTGGGTGCTCTACCTTAGATATTCTACTTTTTCACACCCCTAGACAGCAGATTTCAAATGCCATTTGCTTTTACAGGGCGGAAGAGAAACAAGACATGGCTGAGAAGGAAAGGTAGCTATTTTTTGATATTTATTCTTCACTTCAGGAATAGTCTGAACACTGTCTTGTAGTGAGACCAATCCCACCAGAGAGTCAGGCCATTCACCACGACCACCACCTTCCTGACTACGCTAATCCCAACTTCTGATTTGCAGCTTAGCTCCAGATCTTTAGCTAGGCAAAGGTCTCGTGACATTCTGCTGTAGCACGTGCACATTGGTGCAACACAGAGGGCCAAATACTGCTCTCAGGCACATCTTGAGTGTGTGTTAACTGTGAGATACAAGTCTGAAACCTGAAATGGGAAAGAAAATTCTAGGAAGAGTTGGGAGACAGTGTCAAAATCCCATGCCAGGTTTATTTGGCGTGGATTTGGCTCTGTTTCCAGCTTGGTACAGTTGCACTTGTTTTATTCTATCTAGCTAGATCCTGAGGGGAAATGGTGGTTATTGCTGCTATTCTCCTCCCAGACAGCAGGAACTTTGATCAGGGTTGCTGGGGTCCACCTGTGTGACCTCATGTGTTGCAAAGAAATGCATCAGGAGAGGACAAGTAGCCTGTGGTGAAGACTCACTGCTTGTTTTGATGCTTCTCTCCCAAGCAGGCCTGTGCCCCCAGCAGCGGAGGACCAGGAAACCAGGTTTGACTAGTTCTTCATTTCTTTCCTTAGCACTCTCTCAGCTATGTGATGATTTCATTGCATGTGTAACCCAAGACGAACCAGAAAGTTAAGACTGAGTTAGACTCCCAAGCTCTCTAACCCAATGCCACTCACCTAGCACAGAAGAGGCACCAACCCTTTCCCATGGGAATTTACTGCAAAGCTGCTTTTCATTGCCCTACACTAACTTCTTCATGGTCTACATGCTCAGGAGAAGTCCTTAGAGAAGATAAACACCCATTAGAGCTATGAATGACTCCATTCTGGCCCTGCAGCGCTGCCGTGGCGGATTACACCCAAGCACATTCATATTTTTGGATATTAGGGGAGAGAACAGAGCACCCGTTTACAATTGGCTTCCTAAAAATAACTTTGCCTTCTTCTCAGCATGTCCTGAAGCAAAGTGCGGCGGAGCGGCTGGAGCAGGAGCACGACGCAGCCTGGCAGCCACCCACGTTACTGACCTGTCGGTGTAAGACCTTGTCGCCATCTCATGCCAGGTTCCGTAAGCTGCCTCCCTTGCCCCGGAGATGCAAAGTCCTTGCAATGTTTTGAAAACCGTTTTACTGAAAAACAAAACAAAACAACAAAGCTAAGAACAGCACTTTTCAGGACAGGTCCCAGCGTGTTTCGGTAACAGTCTGTGGAGGGCTGTAAGTAGCACGAATAGATACCATATTTCCTCTTAGCAAGTTAAGAGCGTCCTGTAGTCCATTAGTCATCAGCCCAGAAAGAGATATATTTTTTGTTTAAATTATAAACCCTTCCCCTAACTTGCTGCTGGCCAGCACGAAGACATTTTGCTTTAAATTGCACACCACTTTCCTCTGCGGAGACATTACGACAGCCGTCGCCTCAGAAAATAACTAACGTGGGAAAGGCAAAAAGTGCATTTTTGCCCTTTTTGGATTCGGTGTTTGTTTGTCCCCATGAATACCAGGTGAGCACTGGTCCACACACCCCTGCCAGCCTTGGCATCCCCAGTTGATCCACTGTCAGCCCAGCTTTGATAGCAACTCATAGTGAACTCTTCCTATGAGTAAATGACCCACTTTTCATCTCGTCCTGTCCTGGTTTGTGAAGCTCTCTGATACTTCTGAGAGAGGGTCCCATATAGCACGGCAGCCTCTGCAGAACCTTCTTAGGAGCATATTCTCACACCAACGCACACATACACCAGAAAGGTCTGGTTTTAAGAAGGAGCCTTACGGGCAGGAAAGCTTTTCATCTCATCTTTACATAGAGCTCGTGATACCGGACAATCATTCACTGTTAATACCTCCTCTTGCAGAGACAAGCTGCTAAATGTTTGAAATTTTCCACTTTCTGTCCCTGGGTAATGAGGGTCTCATCTAAAAGACGCTTTCACCTGGGCAAACCCCGGGTGGAGAATGCTGCAGATAGGAGGCAGGACATTACATCTGGGCTCAGCTCCACAGCTATCCAAGAGATGCAGATGCAACCCTGGGATTCTGCAACTTGGTCTTTGGGCATCCAGGAGGATTTCTGTGAGCAAAAGAGAGAAGATATTCTGAGAAGCAGCAAATCCAAAAAGGTCTTCTGCAAGCCCCGATCTCACCAGAGCCAGTCTACGTGAACTGTCTCACATGCCCCAGGAAAAAACCCTTCGCAGAAGTGTGCAGATGAAGAACAGATTCCCCCTGTTTAGGAATATAATAAACCTGGCGCCTCTGATTCGTGGCTGTCTGCAATGACCACTTGGCTTTGAAATTCCCCAGGGGATCATTCAGGCAAAGCAAAGCAAAGCTTTACCTCAACTTGGGCATCTCCTCTCTGTATACACAAGCATCTCTCCCTTCTTTTTTTTTCCTTCTTTCTTCTTCTTTTTCTTTTTCCCACTTTCACTTCAATGCAAAATGCTGTCATAGATTATATCTTTCCAGGATGCTACAAAGGAGCACAAAATCTGCTCCCTTTGCAGACTTTTTGCTATATGTTTTTTTTTCCCCCATCTCCTGAGTAGACAGATCTTAGTGGGAAACATAGCCCTTCACTCATGGATGTATTTATGGAATAGAATTTTGCATGAAAAGAGAGAACGGCATCCATAGCATTAACCCCAGCAGCTGAAGATGGCAAAAGCTGCATATTCCATCTCACCAGCATGTTAATGAGTACCAAGCAAGCATCGATTCACCCAACTTCGGGATTTCATTCCGAGCCAGTTACTGGCAATGCAAATTAAAGGCTATTATCAATAAAAAAAGAAAAAGAGAATAGTTAAAAAATCAGCACTTCAGCCCTTCGGAGCGCAGGTTTTTGCTGAGCAAACCCTCCAAAAAGGCGTTTGTACAAACGGGCAGCGGGCATCTGCTCCGAGCCAGGAGCAGCAGTTGGACGCTCCACATGGCTCTGCCAGGCAGACTAAGCAACCCGCTTAGACCAAGAGCAAAACGTTTCTCCCGGTTAAACAAACTGCAGCTCAGACTCACACACCTCCTTCTAACACCAAGTGTGGGACTTGACGGTCTCTCTTGGGTAGTCCTTAAGCCCAGATTTTCTCTTGAGACTGGTTCCGCGCATTGCCATTAAGTCGTCTGCTGTGCTTTTCACGAAGGCATGCAAGATGCTGTATCATTTTGAGCGGGGAAAGGGAATTTTAAAATCATATAGTGAACAAAGTTGGTAGAGTATTTACTAGATGTTTAAGAGTACAATCCTAGAAACCTTTTTTTAGATTTTTTTTTCTTTTTTTTGAATCTGTATTGACTAAACACTTCAGTGAAAAACGTTCACAACATAACCAGTCTGGAAAATGTTGCTGTTGTGGAGCGTATGCACAAGGAAGATAAAAAATCCAGATTACTTTTATATTATTTCTTGATCCTGACTAGGAACCATATCAGAAGAATATAATTTTTTTTTGTCTGCTTTGATTTTTAAGAAAGGAAAAGATGTTGTGTCCACATTTTCAGAAAAAAAACTCCAAAATGAGAAGAGCTGAAGGTGAAACTACTCTTTTTTTTTTTTTTTTTCCTCAAGAAATTCCTCCAGGACATGACTAAGGGTTCAGCTGTTAAAATGGACATATCAGCAAGTTCATCTCAACATGTGGCAAAGGTAATACACTTAAATACAGAAGGCAATTTGCAACTCTTGGAGATAATTTTTCAAAAAGTGCACTTTCCGACAAAGGTCAGTAGTATGCACTATATTTTAATTTTAATTTTTAAAAAATTGTATGTGTATAAATTTTCTGTCCCCAGATGAATGTTTCTATAGCTTTCCACCTTAAAAATCCCTGCAACTCATATCAGGTAATGAGTTATATGTAAAAAGTGCATTTTTATAGCAACAACCACAAAAAGGTATCATGAACTTAGGGCCAGTAATTTTAGACGTTGCTTGAAACCAAAATAGCTGCATTTTGTGTTTGGATGGAGACACAATGATCAAGGTGACGGCATCCCTTTAGCAACCACACAGCAGCCCATGGAAGTCTGACCAACTCCGATGGGTTTCAGATAATATCAGATCTATATGCTGTAATAAAACCACATAAACCCAGCCCAAAATAGGCCACATACATTCATCTGTATTTTAAAGATTGCAAATTCTGTCTCTCAGTGGAGGCAAGAGCTGGGCAGTAGCCCCAGGGTCAGAAGCTGGAAGGTCCAGGGACTGAGGCCAGATGATCTAATCGAGTTGGTGCAGAGCTGTCAACCTCAATGGTTTAATTCCAGGGACAAGATTCATCTTAAATCTTGTATCTTAAATCTTTATCTTAAATTTATCTCAAAACTTCAATCTTAAAGGTGGTTGAAACCATTTTAAACTTTCTTTTTGCCTCTTCCTTTAAGAAACCTGATATCAAAGCCAACTTCTATGTGGTTTATAAAAGAGATCTTCAAAAGAAATATGGCATACAAGAAAAAAAAGAAAAAAGCCAGTAAAAAAGTGCATTTACATTACTTTTGCCAGTATGTTTGTGTTTATACATATATACACACACACATATATACATGTATATGTGTATATGTACACACACAAACATATATATATGTACACATGCATATATATATTACATACATATATATGTTTTTAAAAATCAAATGGTTTAGGCAACACTGCTGTAATGATCCACCTTTCAAAAGCAGACCAGACTTTTTTTTCCTGTCTCATAAAACCACCTCCAAAGCCTAAATTGATTGACTTATATGTCATTGCACTCTATCAAACAGCAGGTATTATCAGCAAGATATTTAGACTCTTGGATTCCAATTTCCATGAGAACTTCATTCCGAATCCATGCATAGCAGATTTTAACCGATTACAAATTTTTGATATCACATTCACACACACACAAAAAAAAACTCAGAGTAATCTTACAGTCTAATTAACAGCTAAATTTCAACATCCTCTCAGCATCAGCCTGCAAGCTTTAAAAATCAGATTCCTTCCTGTCCAGCTAATGACGGACTAGGAGATGCTTGGCCATCGTTCAAAGTCACTCACGGTCCTCGGTCCAGCCTGCTGAAATGCTGCATTTCCATAGCTTCATGCTGTGACCACCAGGCACAGGTAGGAATCACCTCAGTTTGGGACTTCCCGGGAATTTGGGGTTTGATTCCCTAGGAAAACGTAGGAAATAAAGCCAAGAGATGCTGCCATCTCTTCAAGTTGGATGATTAATACAACAGCTTCTACGTAGTGGAAATGCGAGGGGGCCTGCAGAGCATCCCTCTTTGCCACTTTTCTCCATCTTTTCCAAAGACAAATTGCTTACAGGTGTGTATACCTGCGTAGGAGAAAACAGAAGGGTGTAAGATTTTAAAAGCAACACTCTCTCTTTTATATATCTACCGAAGAATATTAGAAATAGTTAATGGCATGCTGTTGGCAATAAGCTCAGCCTGGCCTGACAGCAGCTAAAATGTACAGGTGAAATTGCTATAAAAAAATAAAAGCACATGATTTCTTTTTTTTTTTTTTGTATTTCCATACATACTGGCAGTCAAAAAATACAGCATGCTAATGGTGAAGTGAATTTTAGAAAGTCACCATGACAATGTACCATAATCTATCTCTGGTTTCCTCCTTTACCGTGAGCCCTCCTAACCCAAACTTACATGTAAAAACGTGTGAACTGTCATTTTTCTAAAGTGTTTGTAATTAGGTGGTTTATGCTAGAAGACATAGATTGCTGCTAAGTATGTATTATTATTTTCGCTTTGTATTCTGCCATTCCAATCTGTGGATATTCAATTAAAATCAGACCAATCCTTGAGCAAAAACGTCTGCCCTTCTTTCATCCACATCTTTTGTGTCGGCACTGTTTGCAACTCTGGAAATAGATTTTCTTAAAAGCAAGCCTTTACAAAATACCTGAGATGCCCAATTTGAGTGCTCAGTTCCATTTTTTCTCAAATAACACAGCAGCACATTTCAGTCAATGAACTGAAATGCATGAATACATTAAAGTCTAACCCTAGAGCCAGCAATACTGTATTCATACCATGAAATAATTCATTTGGGAAATGCTGTGAGTAAATATATATTCTAGTATACATATTCTAATATATATATAATGTGATATTTTATATATATATTTGGCTTTTATGGGTATATATTCATACGATAACATTTCTGCTGTACAGAAGAAAGCAGATTTTTTTTTTCCTATGATTTTTCTCTTCATCAAAAAGCCTGTACCTCAATGATATTAGTATAGCCAAAAAAAAAAGTTATTATTAGGACATGTCCTCAAAATCCACCTGGGTCTTGTGCAGTGTGCTCTAGGTGACCATGCTTGTGCAGGGAGGTGGGACTAGATGATCTCCAAAGCTCCCTTGCAACCTGAACCGTTCTGTGATTCCGCGGGTTTTTTTGCGGTGATTTTTAGTTAAGTTCATTTACAAAGGACGGATGTGAAATGCTATGTGTCAAACGCAACTCTTTGAGCCTTGAACTGCGCCGGGGGGCCGACAGCGACAGAGGAACGCGGTGGTCAGCGCAGTTCTGGAGGTCTGGCACCAAGGGCTCTCCAGGCAGCGTGTTGGAAATGCCTCCAGCTGGCTGCTTCGGCAGCACCTCGACCGCAGGCGTGCGTTACAAAACGCACTTCCCAAACATCTCAAGCAGCCTCCCACCAAATGTGGCCACCAAATGCGGCGTGAGGGAATCTGGTCCATATGGCCGAAAGGGCTGGGCCCGGGAAGCCCACGGCGCAGCAGGAGGAACGCGACCGGCGCAGCAGACCAGGCACAAAAGCTCGCTCTGTTCCGACTGTGCAGACGTGGGATTAGCTGCTCCCCTCCCAAAGCAACAGTTTCCCAATCGGAAGACAAGACGTCCTTCCTCAAACGAGAAAATACCCTTTGATGAGGCCTCGCTGCAGTTTTCCATCAGCCACACTGTGCTCTGCTTTTGGAATGCGAGCTTCTGGCATTATCTTCATTTAGCAATCCTTAAAAGCTCAGGATATTCCCTAGAACAGAAATATTAAAAGAGTTCTGCAGCAAGCCACTCACAGTTTAAACTCCAAAAAAAGAAGAGTCTTCTCACTATGAATCTTAGGAAGATTCATAATGAATCTCCCATTTAATCCACAATTTAAATCTCCCATTTAAATGGGAGATTCTGAAAATGAATCTCCCTTTTAATCCACAATTTGTGCTATTTTTAAGGGAGAAAAAATCCTTACAGCAGGACTATATGGCAAGACTGAGAAAACTAAGCTTTTATTTTCCTACACAAACATAGAATTAATTTCCATACAGACATCAGTTTTGAAATTTGAAGGAAAAGACAGAATTTCCTACTCCTAACAAGTTTTGAGACCGTTTCTAGCACAGGAGTTATGACATGAACTGACACCCCAGTGAAAGCCATCAGTGCTATGTACCTGTTCTTCCCTTAAAAATGACTGAAGTTCCCAAATGAGACAATATTCCAGGTCACAAAAATACGGTAGAGCCTGTCCTCAAGTCTTGGCCATCACTGTTAATCATAAAGCGCCTAAAATAGAAAATAAGAGCTCCTCTCAAAACAACTAGCAGCCTGTCCGAACAATTTACTCCAACACTAGGGACAAGATTCAGCTCAGCTAATTTTAGCAATCAAAAAAACCCAGGAATCTCATCTAAATTAGATTTCAGTGCCTTTTGCAGCAATGAAAAGAGACGATTTCACCTGCCTTAGGACAGGATGATTTGGTCATGTCTCTCTTTCCATTGATAAGAATTAATAGCTAAATTAATAAGCTAATAGCTAATTAATAGCTAAATATCTAGCTTTACATTGCGAGACAGCCACAGCTAAGTGAATTGCACCCCAAAGGTGGAAAACAGAGTGATAATGCATGGGAAAGCGGGAGAAATTCCTCCTTTTTTAGGCAAGCACTTTAGGACTTTGATCATCCAGCTTGTCACCTTAAGTTAACTTCTAGGGGTGTTTGAGGCTTTGGTTTATTTGGCCTTTTGTTTAACAATCCAGCATGATCAAAAGCAAAGCAAGAATGGAGATTACCAACTTACCGAGGGAACAGCAGCTGAAGAGACGAGCTATGAGAAGAGATTTAAATGAGGAGGGCCAGCCAACGCATTCCAGTCAAAAGTTTTCTTTAGTTGCTCTATGAAGAGCCACAATGGGAAACTGTCAGTCTCTGGAAGAAAAATTAATAATGCCCAAATGTGAGCTCTAAGAATAAGATTTGGAATCCAGAATGTCAAGGGAAAAAAAAAATACATATATATATATATGTATGTGTATAGCTGATAGCAATTGAACAATATTACTGCTAATAAGCACTGGGAACATAGCTTTGAAAAATAAAACTAGGTTCATTTTGCAGCATTACAGTTCTTTTAACATAGCATTTTGGCAATGCAAGAGCATTTGAGCTCAAGCCTTATATTGTCTTCTTCTTACAGCAAGCAAGCAATATTGCACCCAAATACTCTTGATTCTGTGCTCAGTTCCCTCCCACACATGAACAAGCCACAGTCTCCTCAAATCTGACTCCTCACATTAGAAAATGAATAACAACTATTCTTATATCACATTATTATACTGTGTCCATTCTGAAAACTTCCCAGATGTCTATGTCCTTATTCCTTGTGTGTTTTGATTGCTATTAACATGTCATCCTGCTGTCAGATCAATTGGTGTTAATGACTAATAACTCCAGCACCATGAACTGTGTCCTATTTTCTACACAGAGCATCTTTGCAAAGAGTATACCCACAAAACATCTATTTTAAGCAACATTAAGAATTTAAAAGCCATCAACCTTTTCTGTTTGGGCATTACAATACAGTCAGTAATTACATGATAAACAGAAAATATCCTTTTACATAAGGCACCTACCTCATATACACCCACCTCAGGTGTATCAGCAAGGCTGGGTTCTTTTAATGTCGTTTTTTGTGCATGCTTATTTTCTCAGAGATTTTTTCCAAACAAACTAAAAATAATTAATCTATAAGGACCAGGATATTTTTCCTAAACTCATTAGATCAATCAGCTGGATTATTTTAGTGAAGATTTCAAAAAAAAGTCAGCCTTAGGCAGTCCCCCAGCATGAGAAAATTCAGTATGAGAAAACTGCATGTGGGCAAGTTTTAATCAACTGGGAAAAAAAAATAACTCCAGTAATGGATAGAATCAGTCTTAAGTACATCTGTCATTACCAGTTTTGACTAAAACCTTAAATGTCGGTATCCTATTCCTGTGTGCTTGCCTTTTAATGACACAAATAGTCTTACACCTTGTTAAGCAGCCCAATAAATGCCCCAGCAGACTAAACCTCAGTATGAAATGCTTCTGCGGATAAATAGCTTTTGGTGTGAGGATCATCTCCTGCGGAGGAGCTTTCTTCCTTAATTTTTCCCTCTTCAAGGGACATTTATCATCCCACTTCACCGGGTCTGTGTGGTCAATGGGCAGCCCTGACCCAGGCCACTTCTGCCTTCAGCTAAGACAACACCAGCTGCTGCACCGTAAGATGCTGAAAGAATGAATTCCACGCTCAGGGTAACTCAGGCCATCACAAGAAAACCTCCTATCGTTGTATTTTGTGTCCCTTTGAATGCAGAGCAGGAGTGCGAGCTCCTCCAGGTGCCACCTTGCAGCCCAGGTCTCAGGTACTTCCACGACCTGGAAAGGAGAACAACTAGACAGGACGTCCCAGCGACCACACGCTGCTTCCAGGCATTGGGACATCACTGCTTTGCTGTCTGTTTTGCATCCCATATTCAGCTATCACAGTGACCACGAAGGCAGTCGAGCTCCTGGCTGGAAAAAAAAAAATAAGATTTAAGAATTCCTTTTCTGCAGAGTTCATTTATTTTTTTTTTAATTTATTTATATTTCAGTTTATTTATTTATTATCAGCGTTTATTTATTTATTTTCGTATTTATTTTCGTATTTATTTATTTATTTCCAGCTGAAGAAAGAGTGATGACTGAGCGAAAACTGAGGATTAAAACTGAAGCTCTCGCTTCTTTACAACAAAATGCAAAATAACTCCAAGCAAAGCCCAAATACCTTGGAAGGCAAAATGCTCCTTGTAAATGCTGGGGCCAGCAGTTTCCAAGGCTGGTGACGGAAAGGCTTCACGAATCCACCAGTGCAGGCTGTCTGAGCGATACAAGGGGGCTGAAGTGCCCCACGAGGTTGTGGCAGGGTCTGCAGCAGAGCATCTCCCATGCTCCAGTCATGCAGGAGGCCGCAGGCTTGGACAGGGGGAAGAGGGGGACAAGGAAGCTGTGAAGAACGCTGAGGAGGCAAGAATGAGCAGCTAGACCTTCAGCAACACATGGAGCATCTAGGAGTTCCTAAGAGGGCCAGTTTGCATGAAAATAACATGTGGATAGGTGATACGGGAGGAAGAAACAACATGAGAACCATGCAGAAGGTAAAGGGAGGAACTGAAGCCTGTGCTGGTCTTTGTTCCTCCTCTCCCCGAGCCTGGCCACACTCTGCGTTGTCTCGAGGCTCGTTGCTATCAACCACCCCAACCCAAAGGGTCAACCCTGTGAAATTCCTTTGGGGCAGACGGCTCCTAACCAAAGAGAGGGTCTTCCCATAGGAACTGCCACTAATGCTACGGGCTCCGGGCCCTCTCCGCACTGATGGGACCGCGGGAGGACAGAAGCCAGGAGAGCAGGGGACGCGGAACGGGGACACAAACCTGCCTGCTGCCAGCTGGCTGAGCCCTAATTCTGACCGCAGAATTAAGAAGCGCGAGCAAGAACTAGTTTTAACCTCAGCCAAAGGAAAACTTCCATGTGTTGTCTGCACGTCAGACCCGTTTTGAAGTAGAAGTCTGTCAAATATACCTGAAAAACAAGGAGAATATTTTGGAGCACTGGATGAATCATCACACAGTGTTACCATGTAGCTTCCTCAACCTGTGTTTGCTTTAGAAAGCTTCAACGCTTGTGCTCCTGTTTTGTTAATTCGCCACCCTTTTTCATTTCCCAAAGCTTCCTCAAGCTTTCCTTAGCTTCTTTTCCCTTCCTTTCCAATCAATACTAGCTATATTGGCCAAACGATGCAATTAAGTATATAAATCAGAGGGTAAAAAATGGGGTTCTATTTCTTTTAAAATGTGCTTCTATTTTGTTGCAACAGCCTCGTGATTTATAGCGACACGCAGGCCATGACTAAGTCATTTGACAGCGTCACACATCTACAAACGCAGGCCAGCTGTCAAACGGCACTAGAAATGTCCAACATCTTCGTCAGAATTCTCTCCTGGAATCGCTGCAGTTGCCAGCTGGCACTACACAAACCCCAACCAGAAGCATTCCCTGCAAATCTCATCCTTCTTTGGGTCGGTATCCATTGATTGCATGGATTTCACCATTGCACGCATTTCACGAGTGCATTTCATTACATATATCACTAAAATGCCCAGGGGATCCTTTCCCAGAGCAGCCTGACTAACAGCTCCCAAGTGCTCCAGTCAGAACTCGAGCCTGGGAATGCACTTTGGGGAGGGAAACTGCTGCAGAATCCAGGACTTTGGGAACTTTGGGTATTTCGAGTCATTTCTGCAGCTCTGATCGAACTTCCTCAGTAACGTGCTGGCTGCCTTTTAGTTCCAGCCCTTCGCCCTTCTGTTCCTGATCAACTCCTGATCTGCTCCTTTATACTTACCCACTTGTCCTTCCTCACTTCCCCCCCTCCCCCCCAACTATATTTCAGGAAGTTTAACCCAAAATACAAACCTAATAACCTAAATATAAAATACTCCTCAGTATGAAGTATAAACCTAAATCTCCAAGCACCAACCTGCGGAAACCCCTGCGGTTTTATTCCCGCGCAGCTCATTCCCATCGCAGTGCTATTCCCGTGCGCTTTGCGCAGCTGCCTCTCCCGGGACCCGGAGGATCCTCCCGGGCTGCGTTTCCCCAACGCGCCCGACCCGCTGCTGTTCCTGCCCCTCCAGGACGTCGCCGGCTTTCTGCCCCCGGCAGCGGCGGGATCGGTGGCAGCCGTGGCAGAAAATACCCCCGTGGACGGTGGCTGCGAGCCAGCCCGCGTGCCGCTGCAGCAAGATGCCCCTTCGCTGAGCATTGCGCTATTTAAGCTCCTTAACCCACTAGCCTAACTTCTGGTAGTACTGGCTGTTCCAGTTTACCAGCACTTACTAAGGTTAGTAATTTTGCAAAGTTTTTTTTTTTTTTTTTTGTATGAAATGAAACTCATTTCTCTCATCCGGTCTTTGTGCAAAATTAAAGCTTTCCTGCTTCCCTCCAAGAGGCACGGAAACCTTTTGCATTGCAGAGACAGCAGTGGTTTCCAAAGGCTCGGAAAAGGATATGTTCAGCAATCCAATTAAATCAGATTCCTGGAAAGAAGTTTGTGATTTAAAAATTCAGAATTGAAAATTCCTCCAGTTCCTCTCCCTTGTTTTCTACCTCATTTTCTTGTTTCCTGTGCTGTCATAACCCCCCCCCCCCCAGCCAAGTTGTTCTCATTAAGGAACCTTGGCATAACCTTGTCCAGATCATAAGCAATGTCTTATGATTAGAGAAGGATTTAGATGCTGAATTAAAGCTTTAGAATAAATGAGTCATATTCTGCCACAGAAAGGTCAGGGGATATACCGAAACCAAACTATCCCAGGGAAAGGAGATCATGACTGCTCCATGAATATTAAACCAGCTTTCGCCACATTTATCTCAGTTTGTTTGGGTTTTTTTTTAGCAAAGAAGATTAATATGAAACTTTCGGTAAACATTAGTATTCTAAAAATAAAGAGAGGGAACGTTTTCTATCTTGGATTGAGGCACGCTGTTGAATGGCATTTGTATTAGTAAAGTGTCAAGCAGATAACATATCTGCAGGATAAACAAGCCCAAAAAAAGGAAGTTTCAGATGACCAACACATAGCTCGCCGAGAAAGGCGGCTAACATAACTTGCTAAAAATGTATTTCTGAACATGTACCATTTGCATAGACGTAGTTTTACAGGTTGGGTTAAGGATGGTTGGAGCTGGTAAGTGTAATTGCCACCATTCCTTCCGGACAGGCTTTTTAAGGGCGATTTTGAGATCTCTTGGCAGCAGACAGCTGAGATACAAGAGGTCTCCAAATAAAGGCAGGTGAGTGCCAGCAGCCAAAGCAAATGGGAGAAAGATGGCAAAAAAGAGTTTTTTCGACTGAAAACCACCATGTTAACACAAGGTGGGATTTCGCACTGTGTGCAAAAAAAGAAAACCACAAAACAACCCACTATTTTCTGTCCTTGATTCTTCCTGTTTTCATAAATAGAGAAATAAATGGGGCTTTGAAGGGCTTCGACATTCTTTATGGAGGCGGGGGAAACTCGCTGTTCTCAATTCATCCTAAAACCTGCTGCTGCTGCTGCTGCGCCATCAATTTTGGTTGGCCTCCTCCCCTAAAGACACACTGCAGCTTTTGATGGGCCTCATGCCAAATAACTCATTTGTGCATTTCTCAAGCACATCCACCTTAGTGAACACCGCGGAGAATATGGTTTTCACTCACCTAGAAGATGGCCTGTGCCAAAAATAGAAAACATTTTTATTTTTTTAAAATATCACCCTGATTCCAGTGCAGAGGGGAGTGGATCAAAGGTAGTCGCCACCACCGTCAGTGTCCCCTCCTACCCTTTTAATACCTTCTGAGGCTCCCAGTTTTGGCCTTGCACATTAAGCAAGGCAAAAGCGATAAAATAAACACAGTATTTGCTCTTTTAAGCAAGAAATCCGCTAGTTCGTGGCCAGAAGGGGTACAAAAAGGTTCTGCACGGAGCTAATCTTGGCCAGATTTTAAGGGGGTGCAACACCGCGGCGCGCCGGGAGCTGCTGGGAAAGGAGCTTTCCCGGCTATTGCAGCTCCTGAGGAGCCAAGGAGAACCAAACAGCAGGACACACAGCGCGAGGGTGCTAGCCACCCATGCCAGTGCAAACGCGTCGTCGTTCCTCTGTTATACGCCAAGAAATGGCAAAATAGGAAAGAGCGTTTTCTCCAAACCCGCTTGTGAGCTCGCCGTGCGCTACCTTGATTTCATTGCTTGCCTCCACACCTCCACTGAAGAGACCCAGAACTGCACATCCCTGACAGCTACTAATCTCCTTCTAATTTTCACCACATGTTTATTCATTATCAGGTCATTTTACCAGGGCGCTGGGCTTTGACCTTAGTGCTGGGGAGCACTGAATGGCCTTTAAGGCGAGCGAGATTTGCAGGGAGAGGTAACTTCTTTTATTAGAACAACAGATGGAGCTGGAAAGAACCAAGCAAGCTCGTAGGCACATGATCTGTTCCTCAGGTCTGAAAGAGAGGAGATATTAAAGTTAAATACAGTTGGGAAGCAATAGTTTTGCAGAAAACAGTTACCCAGTTGAGCAAAAATAAAGATAGGATTGGTACCTATATGAGGGATATTAGCAGGAAGTGAGAGGAGTAGGTCATAGGATACCCACGTGCAAAGAGAGATGCTGTAAACTGCTAAAACGGCAGTATTTGTCTAAATAAACCGTATTCCCCATGGAATATCTTGGCTAAAGGTCTGAACCTTTAGGAGCAGGTCTGCAACCTCCCCATAAACTATATGGTGTGAGGCCCATCAAGAATTGCTTCACCAGAGGGACAGTATTGAGGGACAGTATCCAGCAGGACCCGCGCTACCTGCATCCCTAAGTGAATTTTAGGTCCACTCTTTGGAAACTGTTCAGGTTCTGGATGGTTTAATTCCCCATATATCAATTTTATGTGCCCAGTTTCTCAAACCACCGAAATTGCCCCCAGCCAAGAGGCAAGCCCCACACCTCACCAATCCTCTCCATATATGATCCATATGTATATCAGAGCTACAGGCACGAGATTTAGCCCTATGGACACTAAGGCTCCAAAGAAGATTAAAAAGAAGCTCCATATACTGGCACAGTGATGTGTCTATACATTAAAAAAAAAAAAGTTTTTAAATGATTTTGCAAACCTCTGTATGTTTTTTAATACTTCCATACTTCAATTTCATAAAAGGAAAAACAAATGGACACACAGGTTTTGTTGATTGACAACATATTATTTAAAAATGCCTGCATTTCATGATGCTGCTCTGAAAACGTTCACCCCTGTGGCTGACTTTACCCCGTCTTTACCTCAGCCTAAACCCTTACCTAAACCAGCCCAACAGTTGAGGCCAGCCCCGGTTTTAGCATTATCAGAAATGCTGGGAATTGAAGCACAGAGCCCACCATGCCTGCCCATGTGAGAGGTGTTTATCCAAGCAAGCAGGAAAGCTCAAATTAACTTATCAAAAAAAATGCTATTTTCATGAGCAAACCCTGGAGGAAAGGGCCAGCAAAACCAGCAGGAGGGCAGATACTCAGTTAGACCATCGTCTTCTGCGAGTTTAGGGGTTAATATGCTGGGACTTAACTCCTAACTCGTGTCAATGGATAAGGAATAAGCCCCACCAGATGCTGCATATTCTCCCTAAGATCTCAAACCACGATGGTCCAGCTGAATATATTCAATATTAATGAATTAATTAACCTGCATTCCTCTGCAAATTCCTTTCTCTGGACTGTTTTGGTAAAAGCAGCCAAACAGTTGCTGATTCCCCCACTTCCTTCCTTTTCAGAAGCTCGGGGAAACAACAAGAAGTCCTCTCCACTGCGTGACTTTGAAGTCCCTGCATGAATTGGAAGCCGTTACGGTGGAACGGGGAAGAGGAAAGCAACGAGAAAGTTTGTGGCCCTTGAAGGCAAAAACAAAAACCGAGCCACTTCACTTATCCCGTCCCGTACCTCCTTTCCCGGGGCTCCCGGGGGAGATGTGAAAAGGGGTGACATTTCCACCCACCCCATTACTAATTTAGGCAAAAGAGGAGCGTGCCAAGGGGGTTATTTTTAATGCGGGGAGCGGAACAGGTGCAGCGGGAGGAGCCGGGCCCGGGGGGAGCCGCGGGGTCCCGGGGCGGGCGGCGGCGCCGGGGGCGGGCAGCGCAGCGCAGCGCAGCGCAGCGCAGCCGCGCGCTATAAACGAGCGGCAAAACCGCCCCTGGCCTTCAATGGCGTAGCAAAGCGAGAGGAACCCGCGCACAGCGACAGAGAGGGGAGGGAAAAATACCAAAGCGAGCGGAAGAGGCAGGGAGGAAGAGAGAGAGGGGAGAAAAAAAAAAAATCAGCCGTAATTCTGCTCTAACTTTCAGCATTTTGCATTTTTTTTTCCTTGCCACATTCCTGCCAAGGAAGCGACAAAGATGAAATACATTATAGGGATTGGAGGGTAAGTTGCTATTTGTATATATTATATTGCATGTTTGTCTTTTTGTGCTTAACTGGTGCAAAACGAGCTTATGCCTGCAGGTTCTGGGTCTCTGCAATAACACTGCAGAAGTCTAGAAGTGCTACAGCTTGAGGCTCGGTATCTGACTACAATGCATGCTGCTTTTACAGAGTTTTTCTATAGTAACGGGAAATATGTTGCAGTAGAAACGAGTCTCCTAATTAACTTTGTAAGTAAAATTAAGGGAATGATGCCCCTCAAATTGGGGGGGGGGGAATGTTTTCATTATAAAAGCTTTTCTGGAAAAAAGAAAAGGGGGAGGGGGAAATGCTGGGGATGGCAGGAAGGGAGAAAAGCAGCATGGAAATACTTTCTGCTGCCAAAGAAGACGTGGAGGTGGCTCCGCATGGGGGACGCGGTGTCTGATGGAAGGTGGCGTGGGCGCCCGGACCGCAGAGCCGCTTGCAGGTCCCAGCAAGGCTCGGGCTTAAAACGCGGCGCAAGGAAAGCGCGGGGTTTTTAAGAGGTTTTCACTAACGCGTGAGAAATCAGCACGTTCCGACTTAACTTTCTCATTGGGCCAGGAAGATTAGTCAGGTTTTGCAGGGATAAAGCAGGTTTTGCAGGTGTGAGAGTCTGAATCGTCCTCTGATAGGAAAAAAATGGCTTTTTTCATTTAAGATTTTTTTCCCTTCACTTTCCACGTGTCTTGTTTTCGGGGGGTGGTTTTTAACTTGGTGACTATGACTGCGAGCCTCCAAAATCAGTGTGAGTCTTTGCAGGGCAATGAACGCTAGCGGCCAGGGAAGTGCCGGGGCAAGTCAGAGCCATTTTAGTGGCGATTTCCCTCATCAAAAAGCAGAAGTTTGTTTTGCCTCTTTATTTAACCAACACCGGTTGGTGCTGCCAACCGAGGATGCTGTAGAGGCCGCCAAGGCGGGTGGGGTTGGTGAGGCAGATCAGAGCTTCCCCGAGGGAGGCTGGCGGCGCCCAGCGCTCTCCTCCATCTTGAGGCCGCGGCGCGTGGGGCTGCCCCGCACTTTTGGCTTTGGGCAGGGAGGGCAAAAGGGAGGGAGCCCCGCTGGGGACGCGGCCCTCGGGCGGAGCGGGGAGGTCAGGGAGCCCCTCGGGGCCTCAGCAGGCGAGGAGTCCGCCCGGCACCGCCGCCCGCCCCGCGAGGCGCCGCTGCCGAAATGGCGGCGCGGGCGCCTCAGCGCGGGGAGCCGTTGAGGGCGCGGGAAGCGGCGCGCGCTGCACGCGGGCGGGTGGGGGGGGGCGCGGGCGCTCGCAGCCAATCAGCGGCCAGCGCGCGCGCGCGCTCATCGTCGAGGCGGGAAATTCAAACGTGCTCCGTGGCGCGGGCCGCGCTCGCGGCGTCCCGTGGCGCGGGCGCTCGTCCGCCGGCGGCGACGGGAGGACGAGGGTTGAGAGAGCTGCAGGGCAGGGGTGGGGAGAATTCTCCACACAAGCAAGTCGCATTCCCCGAAGTTCCTTCATGGAGTCCCAGGCGCCGACATGCTTGGGTACTGATGCTCATTGAAGTGGGAAGTTCCTAAAAGTGCTTCTAAAAGTCATCCCGACCTAGTCAGATAATTCACCCATATACCTAGTCAGGTAATTCACCCATATGCTTTTAATGCTGCAGAAGTGGATAGATCAAACAATAAAATACAAGTTACTAGAGAAGAGTAATAGTCTAGCAGTACTTATAACCTCATCCTTCTTCCTCACCCTGGGTCTAATGCAGGTTTTGAGGGGGTTTTTTAATTTTTTTTTGTCATGCTTTCTGTCTAGTGTGACCAATGGTGGCAAAACCACCTTGACCAACAGAATCATCAAAGCACTGCCCAACTGCTGCGTCATCCACCAAGATGACTTCTTCAAGGTAAGCTGAACTCCTCTCCCCCGTTTAAAATAGTTACTGTACTTAGAGCTAGCTGTAGTGACCCCCCCCCCTTTGCAAACTGTATATATTTGTGCATGTATTTCAAGTAAGGCTTGACAGCCTAGCAGGCCTGTTGTGAAGGGGGCAGGTGAGGGGCTTTTGGCTCAGGATGTCTCTAGTAAATTTTCCAATAGCTTTTAGCAACACTTCTAACTTTTAAGTCAAACTACTGATTTAAATGTACCACCTACAGATATCTTTTTTCCCCATGTTGGCTTTCCATCTTTATTTTATGTAGAAAAGAATGTTGCTTCCTTGTAATGCTTTATTTAAAACACAGTAATAATGTTAAGTTAATGTCAAACACAAACCTACAGTGCTTTAAATTCAGAAAAGCAGTTATATTGCAGATGGATTGAGCTTTTAGTAACTTCTTAGCAGAAACTTGATTCAAAGGCTGCTAAGCTGAGATCAGAAAACCGGTGCTGAGCCCTGTGCCCCCTGCATCAAGGCTGGGAAAGCAGCAGGAAAAAGGTAGTCAGGACCACACTGCAGAAACCCTGTGGGCTGCAGCTGTTTTGTACTGGTGCAAACTGGTGGACATGAACGTGCAAGGGATGAGGCACTTGCACAGCACGTGCAGTGTTGGCAGCTGCATGATCTGTTTGTCCTGCCTTCCTGCGAGCACCTACAGTCCTAAACCCACCGAGACACCGAAGCGGGCAGCGCTTCTTCGCTGTAAGCCTCGTGCACAAACTTAGTCAAATGCAAGCCTTTAAAAGAGGTGGAATCCGATTTAACCTTTCCAACAAAATATGCTGCTTCTTGCTTGCCTGTTTAATTTGCAAATGCTCCTGCAAGCAAAGCTGTAAGTAAAGGACTAAAACTTAAGCTATGATGACTATATTTTTTTATATTAGAACTGTTAGAAGGAATTAAAATAGCAATTACTGAGCATGTGAATGTTAGCAGTTACTAGCACTATATTTAAATACTAATTCTATATGTTTTCCTGTAAACACAGGGACTCTAATAACTTGCTATTAGCCAAAACGTTAGCTTAGAATTTTGTCAGAAATGGCTCACTCGAGCCAAGAGAATATTTCAAAACTCCCGGGGTTGGTAAAAGATGGGAATTTTTAATTGAGTACCGTTAGGGGCTGTGATTGTTTTTAAGTGAACACTTGCTTTCTTGTGTATTGCAGTAGTGTCCAGGTTGTGATCGCATCTTAGGTAGCTGATCACGCCGAGTTTGCAGCAATGTTTTATTGCTCACTATATTTCAGCCACAAGATCAAATAGAAGTCGGGGAAGACGGCTTTAAACAATGGGATGGTAAGAGCAGTGTTCGCTATAGGATGCAGTAATGTATATTTTTTTCTAAGTATTTCTCTTTTTTTACTATTAAATCTTTAATAATTAATTTCCATAATTTTTGATTTTATAAGTGCATTTTACATTATATTTTGAAGTCTCTGTGGTTCGTGGTATTTGACTGTCTCCCTCTTTCCCACCCCCCTCTCTTCTAACTAGTGTTGGATTCCTTGGATATGGAGGCAATGGTGAGCACGGTGCGTGCGTGGATGGAGAACCCAGTGAAGTTTGCCCGTTCCCACGGGGTCAATGTTACGCCTGGCTCTAAAGAGCCAGCCTCCAAAGACACCCATATATTGGTCATTGAAGGCTTCCTGCTTTATAATTACAAGTAAGCTTTGGGGAATTACTGATGGTTTTGCCAGTGAGGAACACCCGAGATCACTAGGGCCAGGCCTAAAACCTCCTTTCTGCTAATCTACCCTTGCTGTGTTGCTCCGAGGTATTGTGCAGAAGGCAATTTTCTAAAAGAAATGTAAGAAACTGTTTAATTTAGAGTGTGCCCGCAGTGTGAGGACACCTGAGAGGTTCAGGCCAAAGCTTGGGTGAAAGCCCAGGCTTCCCTCTTGCTCTCGCTCCCACCACCATGGCTGAATTTTGGGCTCAAAATACCATTGATAAGAGCATGAAGATAGTCAGTTCTTTTTCCTACATGGAATCTGTCAGGACATTTGAGTTTTATCATGTGATATAAAAGCTCTTCTAGCAGGAACTAAATTGAGCTTAGCAATTAATTATACGTTGGAGGAAAGATTTACCTGCTTTCCCATTCTTATATGGGAAGAAAATGTCAGGAAAATGGGAAAGGCCAGATTGTCAGTGAAGACGGTCTATGTTTCCAACACATAAATAAGCAAAATGCGTGCTATAAATATAACTTGCAGAAGATTCTTGGCTCCTAATTGTAGTTTTGTTTACAAAAGTATTTCATGGGGAAAAAGCTGTGCAAGACGCTTGGCAAACTGGAGTTGTTTATAAGCTGGATCGTAAGGCAAGCAGCTCTCCCAGCTTGGTGCAAAGTGGCAATCTTGGGTGATATAGAGCGAGACCAGCGAGCGAGAGGTTGCCTTGGCAAAGAGCCCGGTGCTCCTGGCCTTTCCCTTGGGAAGGATCCTGCTTGAAGGTTATGGATCGCTCTGAAATGCTCCTTCTTGTTAGGAGGAGCCGCTTTTTCCTCTCCTGAGGGAATACAGCATTCATGGGCCTGGTGCTTGCTCACTTAATACTATGTTAAGTTAATGCTGCCATCAGCCGGGCTTTAGAAATCTTAGTCCAACAAGGTTGGAACTGGCTGTTTGACCTGGCTTTGCGTTAGTGATTTTTAGAGGTTTTTTTCCTCTGTCTGATCAGTGCACAATTGAAGGTAGAACTTGCTGCCTTTCCTTCTTGAAAAGCGCAAACTCTTCACAAATTGATCCCTATGAGACTGATCAGTCAAAACTCTGGTCTGCTGCAAGTGGGTTTTGAAATGGTGCATGGTGGAAAACCTCGCAGTTCACACCATAGTTCATCCCAGCCTGTGTCCCAGTAACTGGTGGCATGGTACTGGGGTGGGAAAAGTACCTAACACGTCATCCTAACTTATGACAAGCAGCATTTTTCACTTCTGTGTTACTAGTAAACTAGTCCATTACTCATCCCTTTATGAGAACACTTAAATTCTACTCTCTGCGATAGACAAAAATACAGGCAAAGCAGAAAAATCACCACTGAAAACCACAAAAATCTTTTTTTTCTCCGCTTTTCTGTCAGAAAAAAATAAATGCACATGTTCTTCCTTTCCACCCTACCCAGACCACTCGTAGAGCTATTTGACATACGCTACTACCTGGCAGTTCCCTATGAGGAGTGCAAGAGGAGGAGAAGGTAAGGATTGCTTGGCTAAATCGAATCCCTTTCTCCCATAGGGACTGCCTGCTACAGGCAAGAGAAAAGAGACCACAACTACCGGCGTGTTGCTATTAATGGGACAGATTGGTGTCACTTACAAAACTGGATTTTTACCTGAAAATATTAATGTCAATTGCAGGACAAGGTTTTCATATTACCGAGTCTTCCGATGTAGTAGTCTCTTTGGTTTTTATTAAGATCCTATTAATCCTATTAATATCCATCTATTAATAGGTGCAAAAAAAAAAAAATCACAGCCATTCAGTGCTTCACTTGTGAGCACCCATAACAGTAGTTGTTTGCCTTCATGTATACCTGTGGTTTCTGTATTTATTTTGGATGTTTCGGTAAACTAGCTATAAAAGGTGGCCAACGATCAGGATGGGGAATTGGGCAGCGAGAGTCAGCTTTGCCGTAAACGCAGCCCAGATTGCAAGTTGTCAGATTAACCTGAGGCTCCAGCTCTGTGCCGGACACCGTGTAGTCCTGCGTGTCCTGATGTCCTCTTCCACTTTGATGTCCGCAGTACGAGGAACTACACTGTTCCTGACCCGCCGGGCCTCTTTGATGGACACGTGTGGCCCATGTATTTAAAACACAGGAAAGAAATGGAAGATGATGGTGTCGATGTTGGTAAGTCTCTCCAAATACGAATACTTCGGGATTGTACTTTGGATTGTAAAGAAACTGGTAGTTTAATTGAAGGAAAATTTAACCTTTAATGATACGAGGTACTCTTTGTTTTTAGCAGTGAGTTTCCAGCCTGGCTTACCTTCTGTTCAGATGAATATGTGCGATGTTGTAGCCAACAACATCTTCCCTCTGCTTTAGATTATAATTCCTTATAGGAAAAGGATTCTTAATTGTAGTAGACTTAGTGGGACACTTTGAGGAGGGGGAAAAGAAGGGGTTCTGTCTTCTAACTGGAAAGCAAATTGTGGTTTGTGACGATCCACTAAATATTTGGAAACTAATTTACGTAAAATTGGTTCTGCTCAGAAACCTACAGACTGATTCAGTCTTTTTTAGTTTATTTAGATGGCCTGAAGTCCAGAGATGAACTTTACAACGAAGTCTTTGAAGATATTCAGAACAAGCTTTTGAATTGCTTATAGGTAAATACATTTCTGCTTGAGATGAGGGGCTGACTGCTGCAACAACCCGCTCGTGCTTGGATATTTACCCTTTTTCCTTCTTGCTTTTCAGGGTCTCTGAAGACCTGAAAGACCCATGTACAGAACGTTGTAAATAGTATTTAGACAGTCAAGTCAAAGCTTGGGTTCATCTATGTAAGCTCTTACACTGTCCTTTGGAAAGTATCTTTTGTATATAATTGAAAAATGAAAATAACTTATTTACAACTGTGACGGACAGGATTTTTTTTATTATTATTTTTCTTACATTTAAGTCAGTGGAATATAAAATACAATGAAATAATGCATTTTTATAATGGAACAAGGAACAGCTGCCTCTGGAAAACAACTGACTCTTCCGCTCTTGCACTTCTGCAGACATAAAGCCTTTATATAATGGCTTGTTCATAATGCCATCCTTTGAATTCAGTAAAAATCTGCTTAAAGTCTCATCTTTGAGCTCCTGTTTTAATATTGGTTTTGTGTTTCTTTGGGGGGTGTTTGTGTTTTGTGTGTGTATGTGGTTTGGGGTTTTTTTGCTAGTGTAGAAATAGGCACTAAAATCCCCAAAACACAACAGCAGCCCTTGTGTTTTCTTTCTGTTATTTTGTATTTGAAACGTAATATCCCAGAGAGCTACATGTACAGTGTTAAACCTCTATGGTATTTCTGTGTCCCTTAAGTGATAACATTAGCCTGAGAGCCCCGTTTGAGTCACGCATCCCAGCCAGAAACCAGTTCTTTGAGCCAACTGGGGGAGAGGAACAGCCCTGTGGATATTTCTGAAGTGCTGATGGGACTAGTTCTATATCAACCTCCAAGCTGCCCAACATTCCTCACTCCATGTGCAAAACCAATTAGCAACATAAAGATGCTATGGTCTTGATCACCAATAGAATAATAATTGGTAAATAATATAATAATTGGTAAAGCCTCTTTCTATGTATTTGGAATCCAAATTACTTGGTCCTTAAGTCCCCAGTTGACAGCTTCTAGAGTAAAAGCTACTATGATCCTGAACAGAAAGCGAATCGGTTGAATTTAGGGAGCTGGATTGCAACTTAATAGTAAAACTTTGCTCAGTTGGGATACTTTCCTTGGGAATTAGTACTGAAAATACTGTCTGAATTTCAGATTTGAACTGGAAAGCATCTAAACTTGTTCTTGTACATGTGTATTTGTGGTAAATTAACATAAACCTGCTCTAAGAAATCTATATGATTTCTTTATATCTAGATAGTAGAAAGTAGTCCTTGATATGAAATTGGAAGTGGTGCATCCTATGGATGAGCTTATACTTAAATAGGTAAGGAGTTCTGGTGGGAGAAAAGACAACTGCCAGATAGCTACTGCGTGGTACAATGTAGGTGGAGGAGATTTTACTTCTTCAAATGTGCCTGGCAAGCTTATTTGCAGATTATTTTGAAACCCCCCAACTTGCTCCTGTCCTTGCTCTTCAGCAAAACTAAACTGTCAGTGTAAATGACTGTTTTTTCGCTCTAATGATAGGGTGGGGTTTTTTTTGTTTGTTTGTTTTTTTTTGTGCTGTATTACTGTGTGGAAATGAAGCCTTGTGGCCAACAGAAATGAGCACTAAAGAGCTGTAATCAGGCAAGCAGAAGATGGAAGTTATGTAATAGGGAGCAATACAACCTGGCAGGGCAAGCTTTGGAAAGGATTTGGGTCATCGCATCCCTCCTGGAGTAAAACTGAAGGGTAAAGCTGTATCCCTTGATTAGTGTATACTTTCTAAGGCTTTTTTTGTTTGTTTTTTTGGGGTGGGGGCAGGATGAGGGAGCTGTCTGCATTTTCTCCTCTGCAGCAGCACAACTTGTGTTCTTTGTGAGGCTTTCAGGCCGGACCAATACATGAGGAAAATAGTGACCTTCCCCAGGAAGCCCCGCCGAAAGCTCTATTTTAAAAAATAGAGGTATGTTCCTGATTTACCCGTTCTGCTCTGCTGTGGTGTGTGCTAATCCAGCTGTGCCTGGGGAAACATCTGCCTGTGCGTGTGCAGGGTGCCCCGGGCAACTCGCTGCAGTCCTCAGCCCTGTAAAAATAACCCGGCCTGGGTAGTGGTGCTGGCTGCTAATAATAACTCCCCACCTTCTCCTTATGCCCATTAACTAATTGAGCTTCAAGCCGGGGTTGAGAGAGGCAAGCAGGCTGGGATCTTTCAGCCGGCTATAAAAATACCCTGGCTAAAGATAGGAAGTGCCATTAAAGAGATGTCCTAAAGCACCCGTGACACATCGTGGGTAAGGGCAGTGTGCACGCTCACGCTGTCCAAGGATAAGACCCGTCACGTGGGGCAAGCGTGGTGCTCTGGGCTCGAAACTCCCAGCTGTGGGGCCAGGGGTGCCCGTGGGGTGGTTTGGGGGCAGGATTAATGAGAAATGTGGCTGCAAAGAGGTGTCTGCTGAGCGAGAAGTCACCTAAAAGCAGCAGGCCAGGGGCCAAGGGAGCAAACTAGCAGGTAAATCGCATCTGCCCCTGTCTGATGGACCTTAGTTGCCCCTCCGGAAGGGAGAAACAAGCACTGGTGGCATCAGGAGGAGGGCACAAGGGAAAAGGAGGCAAAAAATCCAAGCCTGGACACCACAGGCTGCTTTTGGAGGCTGCACTGACGGCAGCAGGTTTGCAGCGTGGCGCACGGCGGCCTTCGGAGCGGGGTGCCAAGGCCCACTGGCACCTAAACCAGGGTGTTTGACTGCTGCAAACCTACTAGGGCCCTGGGCACCTTCGTGCTTCCCAGAGCCGCCCTCGAAAGGACTTGGTGCCTGCAGTCCTCCAAAGCCCTTGCCAAAAACTTGACAATGACTTAATTTTAAATACAGGTGAGGTGAGGAGGGGAGACGGTGCCAATTCTGCAGCTCAGGTGCTCGGCACAGGACTTGCTTCTCCAGAAATCCTCAGCTGCTTCAAAACTTAGATTATTTGCAGCCTTCTGCGATTCAAAAGCTGCTAAAGCAGAGCAAGTCCTCCTGAGCAAGGCGGGGAGGGTAACAAAAGAGCCCAAAATTTTGCTTTATAAAAGTGTCGTGATATTTTTGCGCATCCAAGCAGTTGAGACCTAATACCATCACCTCTAGGAGTGGCATGTTTCCCTTTGGGATAACTATGGCTAAGGCAGCAGCACTTCTGGCAAGGATAAATCAACTAGTAGCTTGTAAGAACCTTTCAGGATGGCAAAATGGGAACGGAGGGCACGAGAAGCATCCCGCAAGCGTTTGCACTATGTGCGCTCTGCCGGGTGCCCTGTGCCCCCGGGCACGAGATGCCACGTGTAAGTGGAAACCCCGGCTGCTCCAGGGCTCCCGCGGAGCCAGGCAGCGGGGCAGGGAAGAGGTGGCCAAGCTCCGACTTAATGGCATGGGAAAAGCAGAGCGGCATGGGAGCTGCGCAACGGGATAAGGACAAGGCGCGAGTGCTTGGCCTGGGAAAGGACAGCGGCCTGAGGGGAGATGGGAACCCAGAAGATGGGAATCCAGAAGGGAGAACGTGGGATCAGACCCCAAACCCCACCCGGGCAGGCAAGGCCACGGCAGCCCAAGGCACCCGTATGGCAGGGACAGACTCTGGCCTCCAGTGCCAGCCTGGCACCCTCAGCTGCTGCCACTGGCCGCATCCCGCCAGCCCCGGCGCAGATCCAGGGACGGGGACCGCAGAGTCACCCAGCCCTGCTGCAGCCCAAGGCCGCCACCCTCTGCTGGGGCTGGGGGGCTTGGGCCATCTGCTCATTCCCCAAGGTCACGGTTGGAAGGGTCTTGGCTGCGGCTGAGGCAGGCGCCAGGATCTCCCTGCATCCTCCCGGCACAGCTGCAGCCCTCAGAAACCCAAGGCTCAAGAAACCCAAGATCTCTAGGACTGCAACAACACACCAGGACCCTGGGAAACTTAACGGAACCTCCCAGCTCCCAGGACTCCCCTAAAAAAGCCTGGAAGGGTCCCAGGACCTTGCTCTGGAGCTTCCCTGAGCTTCCAGGTCCGTCCCAAGCACCAAGACACCATCCCTAGACAGTCCGAGGAGCCGGGCCCAGCATGGAAAGGAAAAGGGGCCACAACGCCCTGCAAAAGCACCCCAGATTGGGACTGTGCTCGCCCCTGTCCCAGCACGCAATGAGGCACCCAACTTGTACAGAAACCTTTATTTTGTTAAAACCAGAGAGCCCATCCCAGTGGTCCTGCAGGCCAGGTGACAAAGGCAGGGAGCCCCGGGCTGGCACAGAGCCCACCCTGCACAGAGGGGAGGATTCCGGCGTATCCTCACGGACACCCACGCGGCCCCGGGCCCTTGCTCCCCACCAGGGTGGCCCTGCAGCACCCAGCACAAGCAGCAAGAGCAGCGACCGTGGCCAGAGAGCGGGGAGCAGCCCTGCAGCCGCCAAGCACAGGCACCGGGGCTTGCTCCAACAGGAAAATGGGAATGGGAGGGCACGGATGCACTTGGTCCACACGGGCAGCATCTTTTGGTCACGGCAAGAAGTGCAAAATTGACCTTTTCTGACATTTTTCTCCTCCGTGCTTGTTGCCTCCCTGAGCACCTGCACCCCAGCAGCCAGGAAAGGAGAAAGAGGATGCACCAGGGAGGAACAGAAGCAAATGAAAGGGGTATTTGTGACCTTGCATCGCGTCGCAGTGGGAGAAACACAGTGATGGCCACTGGGAGCGTCAGAATTTCCCCCAGGGCCACAAGCTGCCTTTGGAAATGACCTTTCTGGCACCCCAGAGACCCTACACAGCCCACTGCAGCCACGCTGGGTCCCAGGGAAAAGGCACGGGAAGATGAGGAGAGCTCGAGCAGACAGAGCTCAACCCAACCCCTCTGAAGCGCCACCAAACTGACTTGGAACAGAGCTGGAAAATCCCTGGGGAGGGAGAGGCAGCACGGCAGGGCGGCTGGGTGGATTTTGCGAGTGATGAGCTGCCACGAGGGTTTCCAAGAGACTTCTCCCTCCCGGAGACCCCAACGGCCAGGGCCATGCTGCAGCACAGGGCAGCAGGTAGGGAGCAGAGGAAGGTGACGCCGGAGCGTTGCCCATCTGCTGCCACGTGAGCAGCATCCAGAGGTGTGAAAAGATTATAATAATAATTTAAAAAAAGCATGAAGAAAATGGACCGCAAGCCCCAGCCTGGGTGGGTGGAGATCAGAAATCTCAAGGCATGGGCTGGAGGTTCCCAACGGCCCCTTCACACATGGAAGGGGCAGAGCCAGCGCGGTTTCTTCAGTGTTGCCGCCCGCACTCACGAATTCAGGAAGGACCAAGTGCCCTGTCCCAAAGAGGCAGGCTCAAGGGGACACCATGCTGGACCACGGTCCTCAGGCAGCCCCACCGCTACACTAAAAGCTGCTGCAATCCACTACTGCTCAAGCCAATAAGCTGCTCTGGGCAAATAAGCAAAGCCGGGCCACGTGGGGCTTGGTGTCCCTGTCCCAATGGGCCCCACGGCCACATCCTTCCCCCTTCCCTCCCGCCCCCGTCGGCGCTGGGGCCCGGCCTAGCGGATGCTGCCGTCACCCTCGCCGCTCTGCAGCTTCTCCCGCTCGATGGACCATACCAGCTCCTGCACAAACTTCATCTCCGAGGCCACCTGCTTGGCCAGCGCCTCGTAGTGGTTCTCCAGCTTCCGGTAGCGCCTTTTGAGGCCGTTGGCCACCTGCAGCACGTTCTTGGTCTCCTCCTGGGCTTGCTTCTTCAGGGCCTCCGTTTTCTGCAGCTCCTGCCGAATCTGCCGGAGGTCCTGGCTGATACTTTCATTCTCCTCCTTGTACCATGACTCCTTCTCCTCATAGATGGACAGCAGTGCCTCGATATCCTCTCGGAAGGACTTCTTGTTCCTCTCTAGCTCTCGAAGGCTCTCCTCAGCTGCAGCCACCTCCTCCATAACCTTGGAGAAGCGCTCGAAGTTGATGTAGGTGTTGTTTGGTGGCATGCTGGAGTGGGATTTGATGGTGTACTCCTTCAGGCGCGTGGTCTTCAGTCGACGGCGCTCAGGCTTCTTGCCGTTGTCTTCGTTGCGGACGTTCCTCCTCTTGATGACCTGCAGAGGAGAAGGATGGTTGGCATCAAGCAGGGCAGATGGTGCACACGGGGCATGGTGGGAGTGGGACCACCAGCTCAGCCCATGGACAGGGGAATGCAGCCTCCAGCTCTGCCTCTGCACAAGGGGCTTTGGCTCTTCAGCAAGGCTCAACTAGCTCCAACCACACTAAATCAAGAGCTGCAAGCTCACAAACATCTCCCCAGCCTCTTGGGTAGCTTCTTACCTTAATCCAAGGATGCTCCAGGCTTTGAGCTATTGTCATCCTCTTCCTGCAATGACAGCAAGGCCCAAATCAGCAAGACAGAGGTTTGGCTGCCCTCTTCCCTGTTAAAGCCTAGAAAACTCAGATTTTACTGCCTTTGTAGCACAGCTTTGTGGATAAGCCCAGACAACCTCACTGTACTCAGAAACAAACCTACAACTAGGCGACAAGAGGCAGAAAACGAGGAGCTAAAGAGGAGAGGGAAAGGGATATGCCAGATTTTCCAACTCCCAGCACAAGAAAGATGGAAAATGGCCCTTGGTGGCTCAGCATGGGCCCAGCGGTGCCAGGCAGATGGGGGCTGCCTGCACACAGACCATCAAGGACCAGCTGCCCTCCGCTCCCAGGTTAATTCCCGTTCGCTCCCCGTCTCCTACTTGGGATCCTTCACGAGCAGGCGCCGGATGAAGTCCTTGGCGAGCTCACTGGTGTTGCTGAAATACTCCTCGTCGAAGTCGTAGTTGACAGCGGAGATGTTGGTCAGGGTCTCTTGCTTCGTCTCCCCCAGGAAGGGGGAGGCTCCGCTCAGCCTGCGACAGGAGCAGCTCGTGACCACCCTGAGTGACCGACTGTCCCCAGCCACCTGCGAGCACAGCTGGGGCAGCCCCGCTCCCGGTGCTCACACGGATCCTCCCCACCCTGCTCGTACTCACAGGATATACGTGATGACCCCAATGCTCCTGGAAGAGAGGGGGAGACAATGTTATAGCGCAGCTGGCAGATCAGCACAGCCTCCTAGCAAAGGTGTACGGAAGAGGGATCACTCACCACATGTCGGCCTCCAGCCCCAGCGGTTCATAGTTCACTATTTCTGGAGCTTAGGAAGGAAAAAATGGGAGGAGAGACTTATTCTATGGGAAGAATCCAGACACTGGATCCCCACTGAGGTGCTCAGGCACTGCCTGGCCAGGGGAGCCCTCACTGCTTTGGGAAAGAAGGGCTGGCCCTGCACAAGCGACACCCATCCAGGACTCACCTACAAACTCTGGGGTGCCAAATATGTTCTTGAACTCATTCCCAGCTTCGATCTTGTGGGCAATGCCAAAGTCAATGAGTTTGATGCGAGGGTTTGGCACATTCTTGTCCAGCAGCATGATGTTCTCTGGCTGCAGAGGAAGAGGAGCAAGTTGGTTTTGGTCGCATGGACTCCACAGCCACATGCTTTCTCACGGGAGGCTTGGTGCCCTGGGCACCTTTTCCCAAACAGTTGCAGGAGCTACAGCCTCTGTGACCGGCATCACAAACCCACACCAAAATGATGGCCAGGCAGGTCACTCCACCAGGGTAAACTGGATCACTCCACGTGAGAAGTTGGCCCAGAGGTTAATCTCCACTTCCCATCTGTTAAATGTGGGATCTCTACACCTTCCCATGTCCCATGAGAATAAACAGAGAGCACCAGGTCACAGCCACAACCAGGAGCTCCCATCCCACAGCCCAGAGCTCACCTTCAAGTCGAAGTGAGCGATGCGCTTGGAGTGCAGGTAGTGCACCCCGTCCAGGATCTGCTTGAGGAACTGGGTGGCCTCCTCCTCGGTCAGGGACTCCTTCTCAGCCAAGAAGTCGAAAAGCTCTCCGCCCGAGACCAGCTCCAGGATGAGCACCACGTCTGTCTTGTTCTCAAAGATGTCATGCAGTGTGATGATGTTGGGGTGCTGGATCTCCCGCAGGATGTCCACCTCCCTCTCGATCTCCTCCCGGCTCACGCCCCGCCGGCTCGACGACAGCCGGCGCTTCTTGATGAACTTGGCTGCGTATTCCAGGCCCGTCTTCCTCTCGCGGCACTTCCGCACGATGGCAAACTGCCCACTGCAGGAGGCAAGGTCGAGGCGAGGTGAGAAGACCCTCTGCATGACACGTGCTGAGAGGCACTTTGCAAGGGGATCTCTAGCGCAGTGAGGATGGTGGGGACCCTACACTCGTGTGGGAGGAAGCACAGACCTCCCTGGCCTGCCAGGATTCGCTGCACTCCCGTACACAGCCCAGAGCGGGCTAAAACCCCAAATGCTTTCTACAGAGATCCTCAAACAGGCTCTTGGGCTGCTCCACCTCACAGTTTCGCTCCTCAACCCTGTGCCCCACCGCTCCAGCTCTGCAGGAGCCAGCACTTAAATCCCCATGGAGCAGCACCGCGTGGGACACAGGAAGGAAGGAAATTCCTTGGGAGGACACGGCAGCTGCAGGCCCATCCCAGCGCGCCCCAGGCAGCTGCAGACACTATTCTCGCCCCCATTCCTTCCTCGGAGCATGCCCATCTGCCCACTCTGTGTGCAGCCCCCAAGGGTGCCTCTAGAAGAGCAGACCTCGAAATGCAGCGGTCCCCAGCTCTCCAAAGCTTTCATGGAGCTCTGAGATGGCAGGAGAAAAAAAAATAAAATAAAAGCCTGAATTAAGAACAACTGCACAGTCAACAGCCTCATTCCGGGGATATCAGGCAAATAAATTCAAAAAAATTCAGTGGATATCATCAGGCAAACCTGCTCCCAGATCCAGGCAGCAGGGGCTGGGATGTGGATTATTTTTTTGTGTTCACGGGTGTTTTAAGAGCGGGATCAGGTCACGGCTGCTGGCAGCGGCCGAGCCCCCTGCAGCCCCGACAGAGCCCGCGAGGACGGCGCAGGGCCCTTCAACGGGACCCTCCTCGGGAGGAAGGGCCGCTGCTCCCAGGCCTGGGGCGCTCCCGGAGCTCCGCATCCCGCTCCCTCCCCGCAGCCGCCTCGGCACGTCCCGGCCATTGGCCGCCGCCGGCTGTGACGTCTCCGGCAGCGGCTGCCGCTCGCCCCAACTCCGACGCTCCTTATAAGGCCCGGATCGGGGTCGGAGCTGACCAGAGGCCTGGATCAGAGTCGGAGCTGACCAAAGCAGGCAGCCGCCAAGCCCAGAGGCCCCCGGTCCACCCCGGCGCCAGCCAAACCCTCCCTGGAGGAGGGGGACAAAGGCCCTGAGGTGCTTCAAGCCGATGCCCTCGCCGAAACGGGGCAGGTCGCTCTGTCCCCACCTCCTCCTGCCGCTGCGCAGCCAAGGGAACACCCAGGGGTTAGGGGCTTGGAGGGGCCGCGGGGCCAAGCGGCCGGCGGCGCCGTGGCGGAGGCTCCGAGCGGCGCCCGGGCGGCCTGGCGCCAACGCCGGGAGCGGGGAGCGAGGCCGGCCCTTCGCGCGGCCTGATCCGCGGCGGGAAGCGGCTGAGGCGCGGACAGACCGTGCCAGGCAGCCCGGTGGTCCCGGCGCGGCCAGGACGCGCTGCGTGCTCCGGAGGGAGAAGCGGAGGCTGAAACGGGCGCGGCGCGGCTCACCTGCCCAGCTCCTCCCCCATCTCGTAGTAGTCCTCCACGCTCTCCTGGCGGAAGGTGGACATGGCGGCGGGGCGGGCGCGGGGCGCCCCGGCCGCGGCTGCCGCGGGGTCACACGCAGGGCCCGGCGCTGCAGAGGGGCCCCCGCTCAGTGCTGCGGTGACCCCCATGGAGTGGCACCCCACAGCACTGACCCCTATGGTGCTGCACCCCACACACTGACCCCCATTGTGCTGTCCCCCATCGTGCTGCACCCCACACACTGACCCCCATCGTGCCGCACCCCATGGTGCACCCCACACACTGATCCCCATGGTGCTGCCCCCCATCGTGCTGCCCCCCACAGCACTGACCCCCATGGTGCCGCACCCCACAGCACCCACACCCGGAGCCCCACGGATCTCGGCCCCCCAGCCGCCATGGCTCTCCCAGCCCCAGGCCGCTCCTCCAAGCCATCCCTCGCCCCCCCACC